>NC_067126.1:3247820-3547820 GCF_021347895.1 Acanthochromis polyacanthus | reverse complement strand
GAGCCATCAGTGCTCTGAACAACATGAAAACATGAACACAATGACATCACTGGGATCACACACTGCACGTGCAATATTTCACAGTGAATCTCTGTAAAGTCACTTTATCATGTATGTGCAATCTAAATGCTCTTGTTTTTCTACAATTGCCGCTCTTTCTCATTGGATTTTATGGTATTTTTACTGTATTTTATTTTTAATTATTCTTTATTGCATTGTATTTTTATTGTAAATATTTCTAAGCACCAAATGGAGCAGCGCTCCCAATGTCACTGTATACTTGTTATACAATGACAATAAAGGCTTTCCATTCTATTCTATTCTATTCAAACGAATTTGATTAAATATACTGTAAATATTCTTATCTTAATCAACATAAAACAGAAAAATCATAGAATAATACATATGAAATAATAAAAAATAAAAATGAGGAAAATAACAGGTGGAACATTCCAAAATTGCAATAAATAAAAAAATCTAATATAAAATGAAATAAAATATGAAATAGTATAATACAATATATTATTTTCTATATATTCATTTTATTGATATTAATTGTCCTTGAACCACAGTGGAATAGTCAATAACTGCAATGGATAAATAAAAATAATAATATAAGAAATTATAATAAAATAATTTAAAAAATGTCATAAAAAATATGATTTGACATAATGCTACATTGATCTTATATTTATCTACATATTAATATTATTAATGCTAATAAAATGAGAAAAAATACCAGGAGCCATTAAAATACAGTGGAAGACTGTAGCATTCAATATTTACAATAAAAATACAAAAATATGATGTAATATGATATAATAGTAATCTATTATCGTTTATTTATTCACATATTAATAAAAAATAACATACACCATAAAAACACAGTGGAATACTGAAATGTTCAATAATTACAATAAATATATTTATTCTATTACATTATATTTATTAGATTAGATTAAGCTAATCTAAATATTAATATTATTAATAAAAATGAGGAAAATACCAGGCGCCATAAAAACACGGTGGAAAACACATAATAATAATAATAATAATACTGAAACATGTACAGCATATAAGCTACAGTCTGATGCTCTAACTGTTGTTTGTGCTTCAGTGTTTTGCTCTAACAGGAGTCTTTGAGCTGATTTACTGAAGGTGTTTGCAGAATTCTGTGAATAATTTTTATAGCACCTAAATTCAGTTTTCCTGCAGATAAATTCTGTTTAATGATCTCCAGCTCTGTTCTGTACTTGTGTTTTGATGTGAGTTGTGTTTTTCAGCTGCTAAATGTTTTTATTGGAAGAAAACGGGGGGAAAGAATGTTGCTTTAATGCTCCGATGTGTTTTCCACCCAGTAATAACCTTCGGCAAACGTGTTCTTTATTAAAAAAAACGGCTCAGCGTTCAGGTTCAGGCCCTGATTTGAATGAAGTTTTGGTCTTTTTAAGGATTTTTCTTCACATTCTGCTGTTACTTTTTCCTCTAATTGCATCTGAATTGTTGCTGTAATTCAGTTTCTGCAGCTTGAACACAACTGAGTGATTCAAAGAAAGAAAAAAGCTTCTTGTTTACTTTCTGACGTGTTAATTAAATTCCCCCACACTCTTATTATTTCACTTTATTTCCATTATTGATCCACAAGTGAAGCCAAAATAGTTTTAACTCCTGTAAAGATCACAGTTCTGTTCTGTCTAGAATCTACGAAACATGAAGTTCTTTACATGTTTGAACTTGTTGAGGTCAGAATAAATCCATAACATTTACATCCAGATGGGTTTTAAACAGCTAAATCCTCTGTTTCTCTAAAATAATCGGTGTTTTCTTTTTAATTTCACTGACAACGTTTTGCAGATGATCCCAGATGAGCTGTAATTAAATGAGTTGGCTGTAAACAGAAAGAAAAGCATCTCGTTTAACTTGATGAGAACAAAGCCATTATCTCCGGATTATTTTTACACCGGCAGCTCGACACCTGAACGCAGATATAAATACATTTACCGTCTGCTGCTGCTTTTATAGAAGGTTTTACGTGAATCTCTCTAATCAGAGACCTTTTGAACAACAACAAAACAACCTGCAGAAGTTCTTCTTCTGACAACGATAGCGGCTAAACTCTATAAACCTGTTTTGTTATGTCATTAAAGCTATTCTGCACGTTTACAGGTTTATAGTGCTATTTTTGGAGCCTGGTAGAATCTGTTTTCATGCTTAAATGTTGTAAAAGTGTAGATTTCTGCAGCTCCTCTTCATTCCAGCTCCTTCTCTCTCTCACAGAGCTGTTTGCTAACTCCTGGTGATTTATAATAATTTAGAGGTGTTGTCATGTATCCGTCGCAGTCTCAGTGTAAAACCAGCTGCCGTCTGTCTGCGGATCTCTGCAGCTCCAGCGAGTTTATCTTTATTTGTCCTCTGCTGCGAGGCTTACAGTCGCGTTGGACGGATTTACAGCTCAGAGACCAACAACCTGAAGTCCAGGAAGTCAAGAAGTCAGCAGGTGAGCGACCAGCTGAAGGAGTCAACTCTCAGTGAAGAACTACAGGAAGGACTTGCGTCATGCTAGCACTAATCTGAAGAGCTGGAAGTGTGTTGTAGTTGAAAAAACCACAACAGACTTCTGGTTCCACCATAAAACACCATTAAGTTACAAATGATTCACAGTTCCATCAAAATGTTTCAGATTTTGCCCAATATGCCAAAAATTCATCCAAAAAGACTTGAAAATGGACAAGAATATCTTTCCTTCCACATTCAGAAGGCTGATTTGGTGGAACTGGTTGATGGTTGAGGAATTCTTCTCCTTAGGAATCAGGATCCCTCCTGCCTTTCGCCATGCCTTTGGTATCATCCCTTTCTGCCATACCACTTCCATTAGCTTCCAGAGGTACTTCAAGATACCCGGCATGTTCTTATACAGCCTACATGGAATGCCATTGATCCTAGGGGCTGACGCTGTTCTTGCCTGCTTAACTGTGCTGACAACCTCGTTCCACGTAGGGGACCATGTGTCCATCTGGTGCTCAGGTGGTTCAGTTGGCGGCATGTCATCTGGAATGCTGGCTGTGACATGCCGCTTATTGTCGGAGTGGGTCTTCCTCAGGTGTTCCTCTAGTTCCCTGATGGGTACTTTGAGGGTCCCAGTTTTCTCCTTAACGAAGAGGTCTTTGATGAACTTATAGGGATCTCTGCAGAAGGCCGTCCTCGTTCGCTCTTTCTTCTTATGTTGCTTCCTCAGGCATTCTGCTCTTTGCAGCGTTGAAAGACGCTGCTTGATGTCGCCCTGTAGTGCCTCAGTTCCTTTCCTTTCCACTTCTGAAGCCTTCTTCCATTGTTTTCTCAGGCACTTTCTTTCTTTCACAAGTCTCTCAATCTCTCGTTGTCTCCTGGACTTGGGCTGATGGTTCTTTCTGTGTTCGAAGGTTCACACTCTTCACCCCCAATCTCTCTGCTTTATAGCTGTAGATGACCTCTCCGATCACGTCCAGATTTCTTTCCACACACCCTTTCAGACCTTCTAGGAGATGGACGAAGTCTGTGTTGGTGGTTTCTTCTAAGTTTAACTCCAAGATTTTAAATACTTTCATTTAATGCAGATGAATATCTCCTCCAAATGTCTCACTAATAATCATTATCAGCCTTAAAAACCCACAAACACTCCTCTATACTGGACCACACTTAGTACAGTCCGGTTCCCCCTTCTATAAATCTGCTTGGAATCTTCCACTTCCTGTTTGTCAAAGTGGCCTTCTACCTGGACAGGTTTTGCTGGAGCTCATCAACAAACATTTTGGGTAACTGCACTTTAATCTGGATGGATGACACTGAATTAGAGTCTGTTTTAATGAGACTGAGTTCAGATGTGTAGCTCTGTCATTAAATAGGAAATTATTTCTCAGAATTCACAGAGAAAAGTCTGAAATGTTTGCTAGGTTAGCGTCCCACATGTTCTGTGGCTCAGCTAAAGCTAACTCTCTCCAACTTCTGGATCTCTGGAGTTGCTTGTTGTTCAGATATCTTCTAGAGGTGCTGAAGCTCAGAAAGTCTGAGATGTTTGTTCAGAATCAGCTCATTCTCAAGTCTGATCTGAACTGTCCTCTTTAGTTTGAACTTTCCCTAAACGTAGGAGTTAATGACAGAGCAGCACATCCAGACTCAGTCTCATTTATGTAGAGATCAAACTTCAGTGTCATTCATTGATGTTAAAGTGCAGTTTTTCACATGTTTGTTGCTCATGCTCCCGACCAAACCAGTCCAGGTGGAAGACGATGTGATGAAAAGCTCCAGAGGATGAATATCACACATTTATGTTGGAAATAAATGTCCTTTAATTAGACATTGTCATGCAAAAGCTGGATATCCCTTTAATGATGTTCAAATCTTTATTTAGTTGATGTTGGTTTCTAAATGTTTTCTGACACTCGGCCCCAAACATTAAAACCTTCTACGTCTCACAAGCTGCAATAATTCACACATTATCAACTATCTTTCTGACTAAACTGAGATAAAAAGTGAAAAACTGTCTGATTCCTGCATAACGAATGTAAATCTTTTTGGTTTTTATGACAGTAAACTGAATATATTTGTGTTTGACATTTTATAAACCAAAACAAGAAAAGGCTGCCACCCACCTCCACTCCTACTCTCCACCCTGACTCCACCCATGTGGTCACTTGGAAACTATGATGTCAAAGGGACGACGAGTTTATTTTGACTTAGCTGATCTGTAGCTCAGCAAGTTAAGAGTTTGGCTATGGAGCTGTAGGTTGCTGGTTCAAAACCAGAGCTTTTTTCAATTTTCTTAAAAACTAAGACAAAGAGAAATGCCAGAGGTGGGACTTGATCCTGCTACCTTCCACTTGGTAGTCTCTCTTCTTACCCCCTGAGCTACTCACTCAGACAGTAATTCTTCTTTTTTTTGCGTAATTTTCATCTTTTTTTTGTCGTTTTATTAACTCGAGTCTCCACTCAAACGTTTTTCTCAGGAGCTTGGACTTCAGCCTTTGTGCTGGAGGGTTGAACCCTCAGTTCCAAGACTTTCCAAAGCCTCCACACCTTCCGAGTCCTCAGGACCTGAACTTTCACACAGTCTGAGGACTGAAATTTTCTAACTCCCACAGTAGAACTCTGTTAGTTTGAACCTTCACACAGTCTGAGGACTGAAATTTTCTAACTCCCACAGTAGATCTCTGTTAGTTTGAACCTTCACACAGTCTGAGGGATGAAATTTTCTAACTCCCACAGTAGATCTCTGTTAGATTTAACTTTCACACAGTCTGAGGACTGAAGTTTTAAAAGTTTCTCAGTACTTCTGTGTTAGTTTGAACTTTGTGGTGAACAGAAGCCTTAAAACTTGTGACCATGAGTCTTGATTTCACATTTAGACCATCCATCTGAGTTCTTCTCAGACCTTCACCTGTGGGTTCTTTAGAAATCCTGAACAAACTTTGATTCTCTTCACTGAACAGTAAAGTTTGTGGAGATCAGAAGGTAACATTAGTTTGATCGATGCCTTCAGCTACTAGTAGACTTTATCTGGAAAGCAGTTTTCTGAAATGAGTTCTTAGTAAATCTGTCCACAGTCAAACCAAGAACACAGAAAGAGGAAATGTTTGAAGAAACAACTTGATGTTTTCATTTCAGACTAGAAAACACTTTAAGACCTTTATCTGTTTTTGCTCTTTTTCATCGTTTTATCGTCTCTTCTGTTTAATTTGATTTTCTAAAGTCTAACTGGTGTCTTTTCAAATGTTTTGTCTTTAGTTTGATTCTTCTTAAATGTTTAGTTTTGCTCTTTTCTCATCTTTTATTCTTTTCTAATGTCTGATTTGATTTCTAAATGTTTTGTCTTTTAATGTTTAATTGTTGTTTTTTCAAATGTTTTATCGGTTTGTTTGAAAAATTTCCTTTTCTTTCCTAATGTTTAATTTTTAGATTAAATCTTTAAGGTTTTTCTTTTTAAATGTTTTACCACCTTTTAATGTTTAATTTTCTTTTTAAATGCTTCGTTGTATTTTCTGTTTAATTCCTATTTAGTTTTATTGTCTTTAAGATTTAATTTTCTAATTAAACATTAATTTTTTTCTTTAAATGTTTTGTCTTTCTAAAGGTTAAATAATCTAATTAAATGTTTTGTTTTTTTAAATGTTTAATTATCTAAAATATTTCATATTTAATGTTTGATATTTATGTTTAAAAATGTTTAATTCCATAATTAAATGTTGTCTTCTGTTTAATTATGTAATTCAATATTTAGTCTGTTTACAATAATTTAATTGTAATTAATGTTTAATTTTCTTTTTAAGCATTTTATTGTATTAAATGGTTTTTTCCCTTTGATTTAATTGTTTTTTTAATGTAGTTTATTTCTTTTTTTTTTCTGTCAGGATTTTAACCCCAACCTTAAAAATGAATCAAACCCTTAAATCACAATAAAAATACTTCTGTTGTCACAATCATGAGTCAGTCACTTATTCAGTTTATCAATTCAACTTTATCTGTTTAGCACCTTTCACACAGATGACAAAACTACACAAGCAAAGAGAAAAAACTGATTAAAACTCAAAAACATTTAAAAAAGATTCAACATGGTAAAACAATGAGTTTTGTTCAGGGGATGGAGGGAGTTTATTGAAGTCTTCTTGGGCTCACACAGGAAATCATTTAAAATAGAAACTTGATATTCAGTCTAAGGAAACTGCAGAGCGACAGAAGAACCAACAATATCTCCTGTTTTCTCCTTTAATGAGTCGACTCTTCTGGTGCTTTCAGACCAAAGAACTACAGACTCTTCACAACCTGCTCAAACTCTTGGTACAGGACCTCACCACACGGGTCAACAAGGTTTCCTTCTCATTTCTACTCTGAAGCTCACCTTCTCCTGCTCAAACTGCTGACAAATGTTTGTGCTGCTCTAAAGTCTGCTCTCCAGAACTTCCTAAAAACTCTCAAAGTCTCTTCTGCTGCAGGTTGCTTTGTAGAACTGTTCCAGAAAACCTCACTAAACCACATGGAGGGGCCTCAAGATAGTCGTCCAAATGAAACCGTACAAAAACCAAACTAGCACAACCCAAACGCTAAAGTCTCCTGCAGCCAACCAGAGAAGCTCTTTAAACAGAGAATCAGGACAGGAACTCTTACCTTCAGGACAACCAACGTTGGTTCACAAACAACCAAAAACCTCTAAAGACTCACTACAGCCAAGATAAAGACACAACTCAGCTGCACCAAATTCACTAATCACTGCACACATTAGCACCATGTGCTAACTGTGGCTAAAGAACCACATTTACCAAGACAACTATCCAGTACAAAGCCCTAAAACACACCAAGAAACACATTAAAGAGGATTTTACTGCTGGAAGCTGCAAGCCAACACCTAAAGAACAAACTAAAGCAACGGAGCCAAACCCGGTTCAGTGAAGAGAAACAGAGGAAATGTTTGACTGCAGACATAAAACAGGAAGACACTGAGCTGCTCAGGTGTTCCTGATTACACCAAGCAGCCACCTGAACAGCCAATAGGAACACAGCTTACTGGAAGTCCAGATGGCTGGCTTAGTGAAGGACATTTAGTTTAAAGTTGAAGCAGAAAGTTAACAAAGAAAGTTGAAAACCACTTTCTGATCCCTGAAATCTCTGAGTTTTCACACAAAGAACGCCTGAACATGTCAGACTGGTTCCATAGTAGAACCTTCACTGTAAAAATGTCATAGTATGGTGTGTTGCTTAAAAACATTGCAACCAGCTGTCTAGGAGCGACACAAAAACAGGACAAACGCTGGTTTCCAGGGGGTTGAAAGAGTAAGTTTACAACAACACAACATGTGAGCAGAAAAATCACAAAGTGTGTCTTTATGTGGCCGGATGGTTTCTCCCTCCTAGCCACTGTGTGGCACTGTGCTATTTCAATCATCGCTGTGACAGCGGGGTGGTATCCGGAGCCGCTGCATATATATACACAGGTGGGTGGTTTCACCTCAGTCTCATGCTTTCTCTTGAGCTCTCCCCGTGGTGGTAACTGCAGCCAAGCGGGCTGGATCTGGCGTGATCAATCGGGACGCACATCATATCATCGGTACAGGTAATGGGCTTTTCCCCCTTCCCTTTTGTGATGTGCAGCGCATTTAGTGACAGCCTGCTTTACTTTGTTTAGTGACGCTGGGAGACGGGTCGCTCCGTTCAGCGTGCCGTGGGTGCTTCTGTGACGACAGGGTAAGCTATGCGGTCCACATTATGTGATCTGATGTGTCAACTGGTCCCTGATTTTGTGTGGTTGCTGCAGTTTATTTGCTGTTGTCATTGGATCTCCTCCTCCTGCATTGCTTCTACGCTGCGCCACAGCTAACCGGGTATGTATCGCTCAATGAGGAAGTGATCAATGAAGTCCAGGTGATGTTATTTAATGACAATTCTGCTTAATTGTCTACCTTTACTAGGTTGCAGCTAGACGTGTGGTTCATTGGACGTCATCGTTCCCTGGACTGGCTGCTGTTTCGGCTGTCTCGGTTCTTTCGGTTTTTCTTTCTTTTCGCCGGCTCTTGGTTGCGGCTCTTGTTCTCGGTCTGTTTGCCGGCTCTGTGATTGGTGCCGACAACTTGCTGTGTTTGACTGTGTTGGTGTGTATTTTCCATTAGGTTTACCGCCAACGTGTGTAGAGTTACTGCATTGTACTTTTTCTGTAAAAAACCTCAGGCTATGAGGATTATCATGCCTCATATGTCACCTGTGTTTTAAAGGTTATTGTGTGGAGTGAGTGAGTGTGCGTGTGTGTTTTTACTGTGTATATTGGTCTGGTCACCAGCACTGCTAAATCAGGAGTACTAATTATTTGTTTCTTTTGTGCAGGTTTGGTGAGCCTCGGCGGCAGTTTAATCCCTGGTGGTGGTTCACGGATCCCTTTTCGTTGGTGTGTTGTCACAGGTGTGATTATTTGGACCCCCTTTTTCTTCCTTTTGGTTATTTGTTTGCCTGCCGCCATGGTAAGCCAGCCTGCTCCCTTTATTGTTTAAGTTTAGTACTCCTGATTCTCGCTTTTAAACTGGTGGCTTGCTTTTTATATTTAATGCCATAATTAATAAAGAAATTGTTGTATTTTTGGAAACACGTCTCAGCCCAAGTGATTATGAACCTGTGTGCCTTCAGTGTTTAAATGGTCCTTGGTTGATCATGTTGACTTGAATGTCCCGGGGGTGAAATTCCCCTGGGTGGCGTTGTCGCAATATTTATGTGAATCCTAGCCATTTCTCCCCATTCTCCATTCCCCTTCCCTTAGAGCTCCCCCTCGCCACGCCACATTTAGTTCAGCTGAAAATATGAGTTTTTGTCTTTTTTATTGACCAAACTTTTCAGGAAGTAGATGAACAATAACTAAAGCTCTCATGTAGAAGTCCAACTTATTTTGGATTCTTGTGGAGAGTTTAATGTTAGAGTTTGTAAACCTGAGTTTTTAGAGTCACATGGATTGTTTTGACTTTTAATAACCGAGTCCTGAAATAAAATTACAGTTGTGGATTTGTCATTTAGTCTGGACTAAACAAATAACAGCATAAATCTCAAACGTCTTTATGAGGAGTCTGGATTGAGGTTTCTCACTGGATAATGATCAAAACATGAAATTTAAAATGGTTTAAAGGAATATTCCACCTTAAATCTTTGAATATTGACCTAAAAGGTTGGTTTCAGGAAGTATTCCACCCACAAGGTCCTCACACATCCACCTTAAAGGAACATTCCACCTTAAATCCCTGGACATGCACCTAAAATGTTGGTTTAACCGAGTATTCCATCCAAAATCCTCAAAGAGACCTGAGGGGCTGGTTAAAAGGAATATTCCACCTAAAACCTCCACTAGGGCAGTAAGTGTAGCAGCGACAGCAGAAAGAGGTCCTCTCTGGGTGGAAGAACGGCGTCTGAGTGGCAGCTTCCTTTCTGCTCTGACCTTACTCACTGAACTCAAGGTCCATGGAGGACTCCAGTAGGTGATGTTTCCTGCTGCAACCTTCTCTTTTTCAGCTTTCTTCTACGTCCGATCGCTCCCGACCCAGTTTTTGTTGGCATTTTTGACCCTTTTTCCGAGCTTTGATGATCTGAGAACATGAAGTACATCATCGTTATCGGCGGCGTAACCGATGGAGGGAAAACCAGCCTCATCAAGAACCTGCCCAACTGCTGCGTGGTCCATCAGGATGACTTCTTCAAGCCCCAAGATCAGATTGAAGTTGGTGAAGATGGCTTTAAGCAGTACGATGTCATCACTGCTCTGGACATGGACGCCATGATGAGGAGGATCTACGCGTGGCTGGAGAACCCGGTGAAGTTTGAGAAGTCTCATGGCGTTAGTAACACCCTGGACACAGAGATGGTCCTGAAGTCCGACCACATTGAGGAGGAGACTCACATCCTCACTGTGGAGGGCTTCCTGCTTCACACCTACAGGATTTGATGGACGTGCTAAACCAACGTTACTTTATTTCCATCCCATATGAAGAATGCAGAAAGAGGAGGAGCTCTAGGAAGTCCACAGTACCAGACCCCCCCCGACCTGTTTGATGTCCACGTCTGGACCATGGACCTGCAACACAAGAACATCTGCTCACTGTGGAAGATCACTGAGAGCAGCTTTTAGTGATTTCTATGCAGAACACTGTGATGTTTGCTGAGCTGTGAACTATTAAATGATTTAAGAATGTGGAATATTGTTCCTGTTTGTTATTGTTCTCAGGTTTAATATTAGATGTACAGAGTGCTACTTACTGTATTTAAAGTGTACATTCCTGCACAGAACATTTCAGATTATTTTAGCACAGATAAAGGTACAGATTGTTGTTGTTCACTGTGTATTGGGTAGAACTCATTTTGATTCAGACTGATTAGCATACAGAACCCTGTGATGTTTATGGTTTACAGCTGAGAACTAGCTGCTAAAAGTCCAGAATATTATTTCTTATTTTAGGTGTGATAATTGTCAGTAAACATTCTAAGAAGTGGAAACTAACAGGGCTGTATATAGAGCTGTTCTTGTACAATATTTGTCTCTTAACTGCTCTCAGGATTCTGTGGCTGAGCTAACAGTTTTACAGAACAGGCAGATGCTGCAGCTGATGATGCTGGAATTCACAGAAACAAGGAAACAAGTCCATAATTTAATGAAAAATACTTTGTAAAAGCCAGAGGTTGGTAGCAGCTTTCCTTTTTTCTTACAACTTCTTGGTGGCCCCCAAAAATATCTGTTGTACCCCCCTGTGCCCGTTCTTTAGGAAAACTGTTAGGTGATGTTAATGACAAAAATATGACACAAAAAGACAAAAACAAGACACAAAATAACAGAAACGAAACATAAAACCACAAAAACGAGACACAACACAACAAAACAAGACACAAATTGACGAAACACAAACACAAAATGACAAAACAAGACACAAAATAACCGAAACGAAACACAAAACGACTAAAACAGGACACAAAACAACTAATACAAGACACAAAAAGACAAAAATGAGACACAAATTGACTAAACCAAGACACAAAACAGCAAAAATAAGAAACAAAATGACAAAAAACAAGACAAAAAACCACTAAACCAGACACAAAATGACAAAAATAAGACACATTAATCCTTTGTAATTTAATGTACATTTAGTTAAGTGTTATATCCAGAAGTAAAAACTATTTTTCTACTTTACTTTTATATATTTTATGTTTCAATTCATCCCGTACTTTAAAAAAGGACCTCGCTCTGTCTTTTCTGTGTTCATTGTGCAGCGACAGAGCAGAAAAAGCAGCTCTATTCTGTGAAAATCCCTCAAAAAGCAGAATATGAGCTCGTCTGATTCTCCACATGCTGTCAGCTCAGCGTGAATCTCTCCGAGCGACCGACTCTCAGCTTTGATTGCATCTTGGAGACACTTTGACAGGAAGAAAACTGAAATCTGAGGACGGAGAAGTCCACTAAAATGAGGAGATGCTGACCACAGAGCAGCACTTTTCTGCTCCTGAATGAGGCCAGAAGCTCCGCTCACATGAACAATAACGATCCTCACTCCTTTCATTTTCTCTCCTTGCAGCCGTTTGTTGCTGCCGGTTGGAAATAGAAAATACATCTTGTGGTGTTCGCAGCCCTTAACACCATGGAAGTGTTAATTAAACGCACCAGAGGAATCGAGAGGAGAGAGCTGTCAGGATAACCAGCCGCCAAGAAAAAAGCTCCTGCTCAAATAACAAAGAAGAATCATAAGTCTGTTATTCATTATTAATGGAACGTGTTAGACATGTTAGCATAACCTGCTGATGACGTTTCTGTCGTGTTGTGTCTTGTATTTGTTTTTTTCTGTCTTGTTCTTGTCGTGTTGTGTCTTGTTCTTGTTGTTTTGTGTCTCGTTTATGTCATTTTGTGTCTCATTTTTGTCCTTTTGCTTTCGTTTCTGTCCTTTTATGTCTTGCTTTTGTTGTTTTGTGTCATTTTTGCCGGTTTGTTTCTGATTTTTGTCATTTCATGTCTAGTTTTTGTCATTTAGTGTCTTGTTTAATCTGTCCAAAATGACTAAAATTGTTTAAAATGACTTGGAATTGGTCCAAAGTTGCTTAAAAAAAGGTCAGAAATAGCTCAAAAATGTCCAACGTTGTTTTGCAAAGCTAAAGACTAAATCTGTCCAAAAAGATTTAAGGTTTGTCTGTTGGGTCTAAATTTGGTCCAAATATCTCAAATTCCATCCAACGTGCCAAGAAGCTGTCCAAAATGACTTGAAACCTGTTCATTATGACTAAAATTTGTCCAAAAGTACTTTAGAACTTCAAATAACTCAAAAATGTCCAAAATGACTCAACTTTTGAAGACTTTGTGATGAAAATCCAGAAGATGAGAAGCTTCACAAACACTCAGACCAACCAGAGCTCAGATAAAGTCCCTGAAGTCACATTTTCCTCTTCCTGCTGTTTTATTTAACTGAAACTTTATTACCGCATCACCACATTAATAACTGGTGTCCCTAATAATCCCGTATTTCTCTCAGATTTGACGTCTAAGCTTCACTTTCAGACTGCAGCCTCCAGCAATGAGACTGAAGCTTTGAGCCTTTGTTAATCTAAAATAAGAAGCAGACTTCTCCTCTTGTGCTTTAATTAAGGCTGGAGTTTTTCCTCCAACTCCTTCTGGATAATAATACAGTTGGCTGTTCTCTCACAGAAGAGGAGGAAATAAATAAATAAAAGAAGTACTCTTTCAAAAGGAACTTGAGCTTTGAGGCGAAAAAACCTCGGCGCTCTTTCATCTGCTGTAGTCGAACATGCAAAAATAGAAATGGAACATGAGGCCGGGCCGCTGACGAAGCCGCGAACAAACACCAGATCCAGCCGAGCTCTGAGAGGAAACGGCAGGATGTCGGTTTCTGTTTCACGCAGCTCCTCGACGTGACTCACCAGGATCAGCGAGAAGCTTCTTCAATCCCTGCAGACTTCAGCGTCTCATCTGCTGCTGCTGCTGCTGCTGCTGCTTCGTATTTTTATCCTGTTTTTCCAGGATGGATTTATGTTAATTCTACGTAGGAAGGTCGCTGCTCACAGTTCATTAGGCTTCTTCCTCCCACTCATCCAACCAACCAACCTGCAGCAGACAGAACTGTCCAGAATGACCCAAAAAGTGTTCAAAATGATGGAAAATCAGGTGGAAATGTCTCAAAAGTTTCCCAACATGACAAGATCCATCCATCCATCCTCTATACACCGCTTTATCCTCACTAGGGCCACTGGAGTCTATCCCAGCTGACAGCAGGGGACACCCTGGACAGGTCACCAGTCTGTCACAGGGCTACATATACAGACACACAATCACACCTACAGACAATTTAGAGTAATCAATTAACCTCAGCATGTTTTTGGACTGTGGGAGGAAGCCGGAGTACCCGGAGAAAACCCACGCATGCACAGGGAGAACATGCAAACTCCATGCAGAAAGATCCCAGGCTGGGATTTGAACCGGGGATCTTCTTGCTGCAAAGTGAAGGTGCTAACCACTACACCGCTGTGCAGCCCAACATGACAAGATAACTGTCCAAAATAACTGAAAAACTGTCCTAACAGACTAAAATTGTTCAATCTTGTCCAAAATGACTCAAAACATGTCCAACGTTACAAACGTGTCCAAAATTACTTGAAAACCATCCAAAATGATTCCCAAACTTCCCAAGATGACTAAATGATTCAACTGTCCAAAATGACCCAAAAAAGTGTTCAAAATGACAGAAAATCTGGTGAAAATGTCTCAAAATCTGCCCAACATGACAAGAAAACCACAAAACAGTCTGAAAGGATTAAAATGGTCCAACAATTACTTCAGATGTATCCAAAATGATTCAGAGTGGCCAACATTACAAAAACATGTCCAAAAATGACTCCAAAACTGTTCAAAACGTCTTAAAATGTGGTCAAAATGACTTAGAATTTTTCCAACATTATAAAAACCTTTCCGTTATGACTTGAAATCTGTCCAAAATGACTCGAAATGGGTTCACTGTTTAAAAAACTGACCACTATAACAAAATTACCCAAACAATGTGTCCAAAATCAAAAAAGGACTAAAATTGTCCAAAACTATTTCACTATTCACTCAACATGTGTCCCTCGTTACAGAAGTGTGTCCAACATGACAAAATGACCCCAAAAAGTGTTCAAAATGACGGAAAATCTGGTGAAAGTGTCTCAAAAGTTTCCCAACAAGATAACTGTTCAAAATAACTGGGAGATTGTCCTAACGGCCTAAAATTGTCTAAAATTTGTATGTGAAAATATGTCCACAATGACTCAAAATGTGACCAACGTTTCAAACATTTAACAAAGTCAGCTCTGAAATCAGGAATGTTTGCATGAAGTCTGGTAGATGTCTGTGCAGCTACACAAGGATCTCATGTTGTAATCTTCTTCTGGTTCTAAACTCTCCTGAATGTTAATCCTGATTATTTCCAGCAGCTCTCACATGTTCCTGCTGCAGTGGTTTAACCTAAATGAAAGCGAGGAGAGCTGCAGCTCCATCAGAAGATCTCAAGGACGCCTCCATCGTCAGAGGTCAGGTGGCCTCAGGCAGCCTCCATGTGGGCCTCCTTGGAGGGAGAAGGCCGGCCGAGTGGCTGCTGCTGGGCTTCAGGGAGGCCTCGGTAAGACACGCTGCCCTTTTTAAAATACAATTATAGATAGAGAGTGAGTGGCAGCGGCTCGCTGGCAGACCTCAGGAGCCTCATTTGGGTTCTACGGTCAGAACTCGACCTTCAGCGGTAATCAGGATACTCTCACTTTAAACGTCACGGAGAGTTTTTCTGCTTCTACAGAGTCCCAGAAAATACCAACATCTGCATCCACTGGAGGCTCAGCAGCTTCTCACACTAGATTTAGAGAAAAAAAAACTGTTTTCACTTCAGATTTAAACAGAAA
Source organism: Acanthochromis polyacanthus (assembly GCF_021347895.1). Lineage (NCBI taxonomy): Eukaryota > Metazoa > Chordata > Actinopteri > Pomacentridae > Acanthochromis > Acanthochromis polyacanthus. The sequence continues at coordinate 3,532,403 of NC_067126.1, read as the reverse complement.
ATACAGTTTTACTGGATTTATATCAGCTAAAAGTGTCATTTTCATGTATCTGTAAAGCTACATTATTTTTCCTGTTTAAATATTAATAATTTATGTATTTTGTCACTCTTTTGAACAAACATAGTGGCACATTTGCCAAAATCACAGTAAAAGGAATTTAAATGTTGACTGTGCCACATTAAAAACCTGTTTTATAGAAATAATAATTAGAATAACTATTCTGCTGCATATTTCAGTTTTTACTTTACTGACTGCAGTGTGTGATCAGAAAATCTGAGTTTTGCTTGATTTAAATCAGCTAAAAATGGGATTTTCTCAGTTTTTACAGTGTTTATTTTTCTTTTGTCTTTTTAGCTTAATTTTTTAGCAACTTTGCTGCCAGATTGTTTTGGTGGTTTGCAGTCATTTTGTCTTTTTGTTGTCATCCATCTATGGTTGTTGTGTGTCTCTGCAGTCCTTTTTGTGTGTCTTTGTGGTCATTTCATGTCTTTTTGCACTTATTTTCAGTGTCTTTGTGGTTGTTTTGTCTCTTTGTGGTCATTTCATGTCCTTCTGTAGTCACTTTCTGTCTCTTAGTGGTCATTTTATGTTTGCCAGACGTAAAAAAGGAATTGATGGGATAATGTGTAAATTGTCTCAGAAATGCATTTTGAAACACATGAAGATTCTTTTATTTGTTATTTACAGTCAGTTCCAGATGTGTGATGCTACATTTTCATTTCAGAGACCTTCAATCTTCAGTTTGTTGTCGGGTTAAAGAAGTGAAACCATCCCTTCTATCTAATAAACTGCTCCTCGTGCTTCATGTCGGCTGACGACTCGTTCAATATTTGTCCAAAAGCTGATTCTTTGTGTTAAACAGGAGCAGCGAGCGCCTCGACGTGAAACACAGAAACCTCATCCTGTTTTATTTGCTTCCAGTGGATGATGCAGACAGAAATCCCACAGAGCAAACATTTGACCACTTGGCACATGGACTCCATCAACATTTCCTCGTGTTGATGAAAAACATCATCTGGACGGAGCATATTTGTTTTTGTGTGAATAAAGACGGTGTTGCTGCCTGAAAGGGTGAAGCGACGAGTCACGTTCAGGTTCAGCTCATCAGATGTCCAGAGTTTCTTCAATCTGTCTGACGATCGGCCGGCACGTCTCCAGAAACATAAAGTCTGCTGTTAAACAGACGGAAAAGCTCTCCGTTCTGGGACCGAAATAGAGCTGAAGATTTATTAAAAATAGATATTTAGTTCATTCATGAAGGAATAAGTAGAAGAAAACTACAATATCCATCCAGCACGGAGAAACATCTTCTAGTTGGAGATCCATTCAGCACGGAGAAACATCTTCTAGCTGGAGATCCATTCAGCATGGTGAAACATCTTCTAGTAGATGGAGATCCATTCAGCATGGAGAAACATCTTCTAGCTGGAGATCCATTCAGCATGGAGAAACATCTTCTAGTAGATGGAGATCCATTCAGCATGGTGAAACATCTTCTAGTAGATGGAGATCCATTCAGCGTGGAGAAACATCTTCTAGCTGGAGATCCATTCAGCATGGAGAAACATCTTCTAGTAGATGGAGATCCATTCAGCATGGTGAAACATCTTCTAGTAGATGGAGATCCATTCAGCATGGTGGAACATCTTCTAGTAGATGGATATCCATTCAGCATGGAGAAACATCTTCTAGTAGATGGAGATCCATTCAGCGTGGAGAAACATCTTCTAGTAGATGGAGATCCATTCAGCGTGGTGAAACATCTTCTAGTAGTTGGAGATCCATTCAGCATGGTGAAACATCTTCTAGTAGTTGGAGATCCATTCAGCGTGGTGAAACATCTTCTAGTAGATGGAGATCCATTCAGCGTGGTGAAACGTCTTCTAGTAGATGGAGATCCATTCAGCATGGTGAAACATCTTCTAGTAGATGGAGATCCATTCAGCGTGGAGAAACATCTTCTAGCTGGAGATCCATTCAGCATGGAGAAACATCTTCTAGTAGATGGAGATCCATTCAGCATGGTGAAACATCTTCTAGTAGATGGAGATCCATTCAGCATGGTGGAACATCTTCTAGTAGATGGATATCCATTCAGCATGGAGAAACATCTTCTAGTAGATGGAGATCCATTCAGCGTGGAGAAACATCTTCTAGTAGATGGAGATCCATTCAGCGTGGTGAAACATCTTCTAGTAGTTGGAGATCCATTCAGCATGGTGAAACATCTTCTAGTAGTTGGAGATCCATTCAGCGTGGTGAAACATCTTCTAGTAGATGGAGATCCATTCAGCATGGAGGAACATCTTCTAGTAGATGGAGATCCATTCAGCATGGTGGAACATCTTCTAGTAGATGGAGATCCATTCAGCATGGTGAAACATCTTCTAGTAGATGGAGATCCATTCAGCATGGTGGAACATCTTCTTGTAGTTGGAGATCCATTCAGCATGGAGAAACATCTTCTAGTTGGAGATCCATCCAGCATGGAGAAACATCTTCTAGTTGGAGATCCATCCAGCATGGAGAAACATCTTCTAGTTGGAGATCCATCCAGCATGGAGAAACATCTTCTAGTAGTTGGAGATCCATTCAGCGTGGTGGAACATCTTCTAGTAGTTGGAGATCCATTCAGCGTGGTGAAACATCTTCTAGTAGTTGGAGATCCATTCAGCGTGGTGAAACATCTTCTAGTAGTTGGAGATCCATTCAGCGTGGTGAAACATCTTCTAGTAGATGGAGATCCATCCAGCGTGGAGAAACATCTTCTAGTAGATGGAGATCCATTCAGCGTGGTGAAACATCTTCTAGTTGGAGATCCATCCAGCATGGAGAAACATCTTCTAGTTGGAGATCCATCCAGCATGGAGAAACATCTTCTAGTTGGAAATCCGTTCAGCATGGTGAAACATCTTCTAGTAGTTGGAGATCCATCCAGCATGGAGAAACATCTTCTAGTTGGAGATCCATTCAGCATGGAGAAACATCTTCTAGTTGGAGATCCATCCAGCATAGAGAAACATCTTTTAGTTGGAGATCCATTCAGCATGGAGAAACATCTTCTAGTAGATGGAGATCCATTCAGCATGGAGAAACATCTTCTAGTAGATGGAGATCCATTCAGCATGGTGGAACATCTTCTAGTAGTTGGAGATCCATTCAGCATGGTGAAACATCTTCTAGTAGATGGAGATCCATTCAGCATGGTGGAACATCTTCTAGTAGTTGGAGATCCATTCAGCATGGTGGAACATCTTCTTGTAGTTGGAGATCCATTCAGCATGGAGAAACATCTTCTAGTAGATGGAGATCCATTCAGCGTGGTGAAACATCTTCTAGTTGTTGGAGATCCATTCAGCATGGTGAAACATCTTTCTACTGATGATTAGCAGAGACTCAAACTGGACTAAGAATGATCTAAAACAACTAAAAACTCAATGTGTGTTCGAGTTATTTTGGACAACTTGAGTCAGTTTTGGACATTTTTTGTTACTTTGGTCAAATTTTGAGTCATTCCTGACAGTTATTTGAACAAAACTCGACTAAAAATTGTCCATGACACAAAAACACTCCAATTATCCATGAGCACATGACCCTAACCCTAAACAGTGAACAGAGGAGCAAGTTGTTGGAATATCATTTGTCTTGTAGATTTTATATTAAAATGACAGCAGACTTCTTCTACCCTTAAAACATAATATATTTCCACATGCATGTTACAGCAGTCAGCATGGTTTTACATTAATGTACATGACTGTTTGAAGCCTGTATAAATCCATATTTATGGCGTTTTATATGAAACATTGCACATATTTCTCCTTCCAGAGCAGTAAGACAACGATCAATAGTCCATCTTTCACTGCACAGCTGAATAAATCAGTAGAATAACGCTCCACACTGATGCTGGAACCACATTTTGTCTGGATTAAAGAGGTTTTAGACTAAATACCACCAAGTTCACTGCCAGAAACTGAGGTTTTAATCACAGGTTTCACAGTCAGTGTGTGTAAAATCATGAAATCATTCTTTTTACTGTTTAATTCTACAAGATTTTAGTAATAATCTGCAGTCAGAGGCCTGATCAAACTCTTCAAAAGCATTCTAACTTGTGTTCATATCCTATCTAAGACCTGCCCACGAGGCATTCAGGTGATTTCAGCGTTGATCACTTGGGTTTGACTTCGTAGGGAACCGGTAAGCCTCTGATGGCTGCCACAGCGCTCTCCACCATCATCTCCACCATCCTGCCGGCGGTGCTGGAGGTGTTGGCGCCCACATGGGGGGTGATGAGGACGTTGGGGAGGCCGAACAGAGGATGATCCCTGTAGGACGAAGAACCAACAACCTCAGTTTAATATGATTCTGATCTCAATTATCTCAATGATGAGCTCAACATTCAGTTAAGGCTCAAAACTGGACTAAAAAAAAATACCCAAAATGACAAAAAAATTAAGGGTCCATGACAAGTTTTCAGTCATTTTCAAATAGTTTGAAGTAATTCTGTGTTATTGTTGGATAATTTACGTCAGTTTGGATGGTTTTATGTTACGTCTAACACTTTTTAAAGTGATTTCAGGCAGATTTTGAGACATTTTTTGTATTTTTTTGACACTTTGGACAAGAATCAAAATCATTTTGAAGGGGTGAGCAACAAAATGACAAAAATGAGACAGAAAATAAGAAAAATTAGACACAAAATGACCACAAAGGCAAAAAAAAAATGCCCCAAGCACATGTAAAGTGAACAAATCAAGACACAAAATGACAAAAACGATACATAAAATGACCAAAATGAGACATCAAGTGACAAATACAAGCCATAAAACAACACAAACGAGACACAAAACGACAAAAACAAAGAGAATAAATGGACACCAGAGGACAATAGTATACCAAAGAATGTAGAACAAGAAAAATGAGATACAAAATGACAAGAATGAGACAAAATGTCCCAAAGACACATGAAACGACCAAATCCAGACACAAAATCACCAAAAGGACACATAAAAGAACTAAAGGGAGACAGAAAGTAAACACAAAGAGACAAAATGGTCCCAAAGATGCATAAAACGACCAAAACGAGACACAAAGAGCCTCAGTTTAACAGGATTCTGATTTCAATGATCTCAAAAAAAGAACACAGATCTCAGTAAAAGTTCAAAATTGGACTAAAAAAACGTCCAAAACAACAAAAAACTCATTGTCTATGACTCAGAAATTGTTATTTTGAGCTTGTTTAAAGTAATTCTAGTCAGTTTCCAAGTTATTTTAGCCAACTTGAGTCAATTTGGACATTTTTATTACTCTTGACACGTTTTACTAGCCTAACCGCGCTAGACAACCCACGGCAACGAATTTAATTCTCTGCCAGGGTGGGTCTAGTTACCCTCCATAAGGCTCCAGGCTGGATTCTCCTAAAACTGGCCGGACCAATCACCATGAAGTGTAGAGTCAGAAGGCGGGCGTAACTAAGTGACGACAGAGGCGACGATTCTGACAGAAACAACCGGCGCACAATAAACAGTTATCTTTCCACTCGGCTTTGGCCACAGCCCTTAAAGATTTGAAGCTAAAATTCAACTTGAAAGATAAACAAAGGACGGCACTGAAGTGTTTCATTGAGAAGAAAGACATATTTGGACTTATGCCGACGGGATATGGCAAATCCTTAATATACCAGTTGGCTCCGCTGGTTGGGAAGCTAACGGGACTTAGCCACAATCCGCCGGTGCTCTTGGAACTACGTCAGCCTATTCGTTGCGTTGATTGGTTGTATACCTACCCAATTGCTGCAGAGTGATTTGAAAGACAACCTTTTAGCCCGCCTCCCTCCCTGTCGAGCGTTCCTAGACCCTTGTGTCTTAAGAGCTGGGTCTAGCGCGGCTAGGCTAACATTTTACGTCATTCTGGACTGTTTTTTTTTTGTACGAAACTGGACTAAAAATTGTTAAAAAAGCTCAAATTCTCCATGACTTTTGAACAAATTTGCACTGATTCTGAATGCATTTAATGTAATTCTGGACAGTTTTCAAGTATTTTTTGTACATTTCATGTCAGTTTAGACTGTTTTGTTGTTGACTGGACAAATCTGAGTCATTCTGGACGATTTTATGTCATTTTGGGTGATTTTTTCAAGTTATTTTAGACAAGTTTCAGATGTCAAGTCTAAATTTTCAAAAGAATTTGGCCATTTTTAAACAGAGTAAAACTGAAGCACAACACGACACAAAACAAGACAAATGAGAAATAAGTGACCACAAATTGACAAAAGTGACCCAACAACATGTAGAATGACCAAATCAAGACACAAAACGACACAAACGAGACACAACACAGTGAAGAGAGGAGCACGTTGATGGACAAACATCTTTCTACAGCTGAGACTCAAAACTGGACTTCAACTTCTCCAAAATAAAAAAAGGACAAAAAAGACATGAAAAAAATGACTCTTTATGCTCAGTGACACCAAAATGATCATTTGGAACCATTTTGGTGTCATTCTGAATGAGTCTACAGTCATTTGTGGCCATTTTTTGTGTTATTCTGGACAGTTCTGGATTCAGTTTGGACGTTTTTGGACCTTTAGACATGCTTTAAGTGATTTTGAATAAACAAATTTCAGAGTAAAATGAGAGTAAAATTCCACCTCCTGGATGAATAAATAAAGTCAGCATGGCTCAGAAACAGAGACCAGAGGAACTAGTTGTTGGAAATCCATTCAGCATGGAGACACATCGTTCTACAGATGAATAGAGACTCAAACTGGACCAAAAATGTTCTGAAATGACAAAAAAATCTAACTGCCTTTGACTTATGAAGACTTGTTCATTAATTTTGAACTTGTTTAAAGTAATTCTGGAGGGTTTTCAGCTTATTTTTGTGCTATTTGAGTCTGTTTCGATGTTTTTTTGAGTCATCTGAACGTGTGATTGACTAACAGAGTGTTTTCCAGACCTGGGTAAAGGTTCAGGATGAGTCACGTCCAGAGCTGCAGCCCTGATGGTTCCTGACCGCAGAGCTTGGACCAGAGCGTCCTGATCCACCACCTGGCCTGAAGAGATGACAGATGTTATCACATCATATTATTCTGATGAACATCTGGACATCCATTCCCACCTCTGCTGATGTTGACCAGCGTCGCCGTCGGCTTCATCAGCTCCAGCTCTCTGGTTCCGATCAGTCCGGCCGTCTCCGAGGTCAACCTCACCGCCAAAACCACAAAGTCCGACCTCGTCAGCAGCTCGTCCAGCTTCTGGCAGAACGTCGCTCCGACCGCCTGCTCGTCCTCCAAACTCCTGCAGGAGGAGAAGACATGAAAGCACATTTAACACAGCAGTCAGTCCTGATGTCTGTCAGAGACTTCAGTCACTGTTTGTGGAGCCACACACTGGAAATCATTAGAATAATGAGTTTTTTATTTACTGTTATTGTACGGATTATTCCTGTTTCTTGTATTGAACTTGGCAAAAACTGAATTATTTTACAGACATTTTACATTTGCTTTGTTTTGATTTTATTAAGGATTGAAAAATGGGAAATCATTCCTGAACTGTAATTTTACAGATTTTCTTATTATTTTACAGAATCTCCACACACCGCATCCAATTTGCACAAAGTAGAAGTCCAGTCTACTTTATGTAATGAGCTGCAGTCCTCTCCAGGTAAACAAACCCGATGGCAGATGGAAACGCCCCGCATGTGGCGTTCTGGTCCGGTTGTGGTGTGTTTACCTGCAGCTCATTTGCATAAAGTAGACTGGATTCTACTTTATGCAAACTGAAACTGTCCTCAAACGTCTAAACCAGCCGTGGTGAACTAAAACCAGGACAGATTCAGCTGCTGCAGATTATTTCTCGCCTCAAATGCTTTCAGAAATACTTTTCACTGAAGTGTTTTGGAAATAAAAGGCAAACCGCTGTGTTTATCAGACTCATCTGCTGGACTGTCAAACTGAAAGCCGGGTCATGTGACCACGTAGCGGCCCGATAGTGATGCCTGACATCCATGTGATTTTCATATGCGGCTCTTTGACGCGCAGGAAAATCCCATCGAGTAGACACACGGCTTCTGAGTGCTTTTCGAGTTGTGGCTGTTTTTATTTTTATTGTTGTTTTTGTTATTGCTATTACTATTGTTGCTGCTGTTGGTGTTGTTACTGTTGTTGTTGCTGCTATTGTTGTCTTTCTAGTAGTTATTGTTGTATTTGTTTGTATTGTTTTTATTGTTGTTACTGTTGACATCATTATTGCTGCTGTTGTCGATATTGTTTTTGTTATTACTGCAATTGTTACTCTTGTTTTTATTGTTGTCGATATTGTTTTGAATATTATTGTTGTTGTCGACACTGTTTTGTTATTTGCTATTTTGTTATTTGACACTGTTGTTGTTGTTTACAGATAATGACTAACTCTCACAGAATAAAGTGTTAACTTTCATGATGACTGAATATAAATCAGGTCAAATCTGTGAACAGCGTCGACTTCATTAAACGTTAATTATTTGTTTTACACCATGTTTTATTGTATTTTTCTGCCACTGTTTCCACCACATTTCCTGCTTCTTCTCTCCGTCTCTACCTCCTGTTCCTGTTGTGGTAGAGGACGTCCATCTCGAAGCCGTGGCCTCTCTGGGCGATCTTGAAGCCGGTGTCTCCCATCCCCACGATGCCCAGCGTCGCCCCGGAGACGTCGGCTCCCTGCAGGTTCAGAGGGATGCGCCTCGTCTCGGGGTCTCTGGCGACCCGATGACCTGCCGGGACCAAAACCTCTCAATTATTCATCGACTCCACTTCTTTGTTTATTTCCTGCAGACGTCCAGGAGGCACAAACAGGGAAATAATCTGTCTGGCCTCCCACCTGCCAGCGCTCATTACCGTCTGGGGAACCGCCGTAAATACCTGTTGGGTTTTTATCTGCATGTTTTACACACAATTATTCACAGCATTTATAGAATATGTAGGCTGGAGAGGCTCTGGAAGGAGAAGCTGTGTGCAACTAAAGCATTTAAATAGAATGAATGGAGAGGAAAAGTCTGGAGATAGAAACATATCTACAGTAAGAGGAGACAAAATGAGGACAGAAAGACAAAAACAACAAAAACGAGACACAAAAACAGACACATGTCAAAAGGAAACTGTGCCAAAGTTACTTAAAACAACAAAAATGAGGCACAGAGTGACCAAAAACACAAACCGTCTGTAGAGACTGTAAACATGGAAACAGTGCAACATCTGTAGTATGAGGAGACAACATGACCATAAAGAGACACAAAATGAGACACAAAACGACAAAATGAGAAGCAAAAAGCTTAAAATGAGTCATAAAACAAGAAAAATGAGACTTTAAATGATCACCAAGGGACAAAAGTGTCCAAAAGACACAAAAAATGACAAAATAAAGACACAAAATGACTGATATGAGACAAAAAACAACACAAAAAGACAACAAAAATGAGACACAAATGGTCCTAAAGATGCCAAAAATGATTAAAATTAAACAAAATCACCAAAACGAGACACAAAATGGAGACAATAAGAGAGACTGAGAGAAAAGCCAAAGCTACAGGATGAATAAATAAAGTCAGCATGGATCAGAAACAGAACAGAGGAGATGGTAGTTGGAGATCCATTCAGGATGGAGAAACATCTTTGAACTGATGATGAGCAGAGGAGAACAGTAGTAGTCTGGAAATATGGAGACAGAAAAACATCTGCAGGATGAGGAGATAAAACAACCAGAAAGAAACACAAAACTGTGAGAGATGTACAATGGCATAAACAAGACGCAAAGCAACAAAAATGAGACACAAAATGATCACGAAGAGAGACAATTGTCCCAAAGATATATAAAGCGACCAAAAATAAGACATGACAAAAACAGTACAAAAAACAACAACGCAAAGAGACAAAATGGTCCCAAAGATGCATAAAACCACCAAAACAAGACATGAAGTGACACAAACAAGACAAAAAAATGATGCAAATGAGGCACAAAATGACAAAAATGAGACAGAAAACCAGAAAAACTAAATACAAAGACACATAAATGCTCTCAAAGATGCATAGAACGACCAAAATGAGGCACAAAATGACAAGGAGACAAAAAACAAGTCAAATGAGTCATAAAATTACAGAAAACACGAAAAATGAGACACAAAATGACCACAAAGAGACAAAACCATCCCAAAAACACATAGAGATCAAATCACAAAAATAAGACTTGAACTACAACAAAACAGACCCAAAAAAACGACAAACGAGACACTAAAATGACAAAAACAACACAGAAAACGACCCAAAATGGTCCCAGAGACGCATAAAACGGCCAAAACACGACAAAAATGACACACGTGACACAAAAATGATGCAAATGAGACACAAAATGACAAAAACGAGACAGAAAATGAGAAAATCAAGACACAAAATGATCACAAAGCAACAAAACTGTCTCAAAGACCCATAAAATGATCAAACAGCGACACAAAACTACGACTGACAAACTCAGAACCAGTGAAGAGAGGAGCAGGGAGTTGGAGGTCTGACACCATCTTTCTGCTGATGATGACAAAGACTCAAAACTGACCCTGAAATCATCCAAAACCACAAAAAACTCCAACATCCATGACTTATGAAGAATTCTTCAGTAATTTTGAACTCGTTTAATGTCATTCTGGACAGTTTTCAAGCGTTGTTTGGACAATTCATGTCAGCTTAGATTTTATTTTGTTATGCTGAATATTTTGAGTCATTTTGTATCATTTTATGTTCTTCTGGATCATTTTTCAAGTTATTGTAGACATTTTTGGAGTCAATTTGGAGCCGTTTTGAACATTTATTTGATACTCTGGATGAGTTTAAAATCATTTTGGGTCATTTTAGACTTAGACTTCCTGGATCAGTGAAATAAACGTGTCATGGCTCAGAACCAGTGAACAGAGCAGCAGGTTGAGTAAATCTCCAGGTTCATGAAGACCCTCCTGGATCTGCTTGGGTTTCTGGGTAACCTCCATCTCACCCTCCAGGATCCTCCGGGCCGACGCCAGCAGCAGCCCCATGGCCAGATCAGCGGTGGCCCGGGACACCACGCCCGGCGTGTTGGAGACCTTGGCCCCGAGGCCGTTGATGAAGGCGACGTCCAGGTGGTCGACGCCGGCTCCTCCGCTGGACACCACCTTCAGGGAGGGCAGCATCCGGAGCAGGGCCGGCCGGGCTTCGGGGTAGTACCTCCACATCAGCAGGGCCTGGACCTTAGGGCCGTGCAGCTCCGGGTTCTGCAGGAGGTCCTGGTAGCAGAGCACCTGGAAGTGACGCTTCACGATGTCCAGATGATCCTCCAGGAGACCACAGTCCCCTCCGACCTCTGAGATCAGCGCCCACGGCTTGTCCTGCTCCATGGCCTGGCGAGGAAGGACACAAAACATCTCCATCATCTGAGAAACACCTCCAACCTCTGAGATCAGCGCCCACGGCTTGTCCTGCTCCATGGCCTGAAGATGAAGATGGAAATAAAACATCTCCATCATCTGAGAAACAGCAGAAAACTAATTCTGTATATCTTTGTGGTGTTTTTGTGTCTTTTGGGGTTATTTTGTGTGTCTGTGGTGGTTTTCCTCTCATTGTGAAGGTCTGTGTCCTTGTTTATGCTAATTTTGCATACCTTTTTGGCTGTTTTATGTGTCTTTATGCTGATTTTGTCTCCATTTGCTGTGATTTTGGTTCTTCTTGTGATCATGTTACATCTTTCTGTAGTGTTTTCGTGTGTCTTTATGGCAGGGGTCCCTAAACTTTTTCCTGTGAAGGCCACATAACTTTTCCCTTCTCTGGTGGGGGGCTGGGGTCAGTTTGTCACAGAAAAAGTGTGACGATCACAGGGGTGCCTAAACGTAAACATTGTTCTCCAGAAAGCCACACATAACCAAATATTAATAACCCTTTCCAGGATCTTCACAGAAAAAAAAGTCAGGAAATATATAATAACACTATTAATGACATAAATAACACTATTTATGAAATAAATAATAAGCAAATTACCCTCTCTGGGTTCTTCACAGAAAAAAAGTCTGTGGAACATTAATTTTCTGTTGGGCCGTGGTCAATCTGAACAGGTAAAAGTTCAGCTTAGTTGTCAGAGCAGAATCTGTGACTTAAATGACTCCTATGAGCAGTGTCTCAAAGGTCTTGTGTTCCTTCCTTTTAATCCCAGGCTTTCTGCTACATTCATTCTGCAGCTGCAGCCCACTGCTACTAAAATTCCAGCACCGCTCCTTTAATTTTTTTTTAATATCGTCGCAAATACTCCACTGCTGCATGTCTCCACCTTCACAGCAGTCTGCACCGTGTCAGGTACTAAGGTAAACTCCAGATAACTGTGGTGCTCTACTCTTTGTGTGTGTGTGTGTGTGTGTGTGTGTGCGTGCGTGCGTGCGTGCGCGTGCGTGCGGGGGGGCGGCGAGCAGGGAGCCTGCTGCCTTCAGAATAAAATCCTAGAGGAAACACTGAACCTTTTGTAGGTTCCAGTAGAATGTCATGTTCTATGCGTGTGTTAGTCTTGATCGCGTGGCCAGACTGAAAAAATCAAAAATAAAATCATGATGCGTGTAGCAAGACTGCAAAGGCTCTGGAATTCCTGAACTGATCAAAACTCAGATAAGCTATCCCTCTCTCCAGCACTGACCAACACCCATCTCTATAGGAGGATTGAGACATTTGTATTTCTGTAGGTTTTCATTCACAGAAGGATGGAACTCCTGTGAACATTTAAACCCCTGGAATAACTTCTTCTTTTTAAAAGACAGTGACTTTCAATTATATGCTATGGATGTTTGTTTAATGAACTTTCATGCTAAAATCCCTTTTCAGCTTTAGGAGACCCTCAGCCGGAGACGTCTCTGCATTCCACAGATCAGATAACAAGTCGTAAAACTTTATGGCAGGAGGCTGGAACAGAGAGAGACACACTCTTTAACTGAAGAAACTAATTACTTCAAAGTTCATATTTCTGAGATTTATTTTGTTCTTTCCTGATTACCAAAGTTATAGTGAGATTATGTTGTACATCATATCCAAAAATGATATTTATATCTTTGACAGAAGCCTAGATATCGAAATGCCTGGTTAATTGATCTCTCCCACAGGGTTTTGGACTGAATTCCCTTATTAATCTCTGAATTTCCTCTCCATTTAGGTTGAATGATGACCATTGTATTTACCTGTTACCAAATCTCTGACTTGTTGTTATATTCTCACTGTGATACATATTTTTAATGTCATAAACATAAACATATAGTTATGAATGAAATGATTCACATCATATGAACATATGTATTAATCTACACATTTCACTTTCACACAACTGAATATGGTGGAGAGATAGACAGATCGTGTTTTGCGCGTTTAATATCATATTTTAATCCATTCTGGACTCCTCTTTCTTCTCTACTTTGTGAGAACAAAGAGATTCCAAATTCCACCAGACTCGCGCCTAAAAGTTCTCTCTCTCCGCCCAGGTCCTCCCCTTAGCTGGACCCACAGATAAAGTCAGCCGTAGCACTCTCTTACTCTCTTACCGACCCTCTCTCTTCTCCTCTCTTCCTGAGAGGCCAACCAAAGTCTCTCTCATTATTTTCTTACCTAAAGCGCGTTTTTCCTATTTTCGAAATTCCCTCACCATCTAAGTTTGTTAACTATTTATCTTTTAACATTTTGTAACTTAAGGAGACATTTTGCTCGTTATTTGTTTTAATCTGAAGAACCGATTCAGAACCAGCATTTATTTTTCTTAATTTCGACCGTTTTTCATCAACACCCGTTTTTCTTGGCTAAAGCCTGAGAACCATCATTTTTAAGCACTCAGCTGAGAACTACGGAGACCTGTTGGACCAGGTCTTTGCATAGAACCGATCAACCTGGGGCAGGACATCTAGGCGTGGCCACAACAACGACGACGACGCACCGCTCCGAACCCGCAGGTCCAGACCGTGTGCATAATCTGAAGGCCTCGCACGTCCCAGCCCCATGACGGTTCACTTCAATAACTCCAGCTGAGTTTGCTCTGATTCCATTCTATGGGTGATGTACTAACAGCTTGGTCAATTAATTAATTTAATCAATTTATTCTTTTACAAATCATTAGAATTCTTAATCCAAATTACCGGTTACCTCATCAGGTTAGCTCTGGCTAATCCTCACCATATTTCCTTCTCTCTCACACCATACACACACTCCCACATTCCGCACACACACACACACCATATCTACCTTGTACATAGTTCACTTGTCATTATTTTCATAGAATAGTTAATAAATACCTCATTTTAGACCAAATTACAGTCTTGTGTTTCTTTGTGTAGAATGTGGTCAATTTAAACGAGGATTCAAGACTTTTTGATATGAGATTGATCAAAATTTTTATGAATATTAATTTTTTATTAATATTAATTTTTCCCTAGAGATCTAGGGTGGTGCCCCAATTATTGATAACGAGAGCAATAAATCATAACGTAGTACTGCTACATATATTGGTGCCCCGTGTGAGGCCGATTAAAAACCTTTTTTGCACAAAGAAACACTATTATTCAATCACCGGGAGCTGAAGCCTCCCTCTGCCATTCATTCACATACACTGGTTCTTTATCTGCTGTGTGAGCATATGTCTTCCTTTAATCAAATTGTGTAAGTAATTTACTGCTTGAAACGCTGTTTTGTTTTTATATCACGTCGGATTGATAACATTAGTGGACGCACTTGTGTTTTATTAATCTGTTTGCCGTGAGCGCTGTTGATCCGTGACGTCAGCTGAAGCTGCAGTCAGTCCCTGTGTTGCTAACTAAACTAGCCTGAGCTCTTTGAGTTGTTGTTTCGAAAAGTTTTTATCCATCTTGATACCGTTTATTTGTCGACTAAAACAATTAAAAATAAGGCCTGAAATTCATGAATAGTGCTATGCCTTACCGATGAAACGTCCGGAACGCATAGTTTGTTCAAAAGCCTCCCAGTTAGCGTTCGGAGTAGCTAACCGAACTTGCTAACTCTGCTTCGGCAGCTTGAGGTAATTTAGCATTTGTCTCGTGCCCAACACACATTCATTGCTTGGTTAAATATAACCTTCGTTTGCTGTTTGCTAAGATCCACAGCGACCTCATTTTATTAGATAAGGCACAATTAGCCGCCGCGCTAACTAGCATTAGCAGCGAGCTAACTAGCATTAGCCCGGTCTTCAACCACCAAATTAAGAACAAGCCCAGTGGCACCATCTTGTGGCTGTTTCGAAGTGTTACACTTAAAGCAGAAAAACTGCAATTTCTAATACATGTAAGCCATTGAAACGCATTTTGATCGAAAAGCATGACTTATTTTTGAATGTAAAACTGAACTATTGTAGTTAAGAGCTATTATTAAACATTTCATGCACTTATTCAATTGATTTTAACCCACTATTGAATTTTAATTCCCTTTTTGATTTTCAGTTCAGATTCTGAACCAAGTTAAGTGAGTTGTTTTTGCATCAACTAATCAGTTGAGCACATTTTAGGTAAACATTTAATGGGCATAATCAAGCTTGCAATTTAATGTTTATTTTGAAACCTTTTCATAGTTAAATGGTTTTCCACAACTGAATGCCTGTAACTAACCAATGCTGAATTAGTTCTCCTTTACCTAAGGTAATTGAGCTTCTAAACTTGAACACTGAAACAATTAATCTTCAAAAAAACAAATGTATATAAATCCAGGCTGTTGACCAAATGATTTAAACTCTTCTTTTTGAGAACATCTAACTGCATTTGAATAATTTCACTTGTTATGGTTGTTCCGATTCCAAAAACAGAACTTTTCCAGCCCAACTTGTGCTAAAATTGTTTCGTTGTAAATTTGTTTGTAACATTTGTCCATTTGCTCTCATTAAAAGACATGGCCCCAGACGCGTGACCTCAGTGACCCCCTGATGAGCTTAGATGACGCTTTAAGTGGCTTGTCTGAAGAGATGTTACCTGGATATGTAAGAAAAATCCAAAATGTTGGTCCTTCTACCCTTGAAACCAAAATGACAGAGCTCCTGACAGAAGCGATCTCAAAAACACACAAACAAAAAAATTTTTTGTCAAGAATCTTAGGAAAAATGGCTGCTGTGATGTCAGCACAACTTCAAAACACTTTTCAACTCTTAGAGAGGACAACAAAAACTCTAAAAGCCCGCAATCAGGAAAATGAACTATTAAGAAAGCAGAACCAAACTACTCAAACCCAGATAGAGCAAGAACACCAAGCTAGGGTAGAAGCCCAGACACGTGTAGCTGAATCGGAAGCCCAGATCACTCAACTTCAAAGCAAAAATGCTGAATCAAACCAAGAAATATATCAATTAAAGACAGAAAATGACCGATTGCAAGAAGCAATTTCTAACCAACAAATCCAGCTTCAAACTGTAGAGACAGAGCTGGAACAGTCCAAGAAGGACTATACAGAAACCAAACACCTTCTAAAGAAAGCTATGTTTGAAAACAATGACTTAAAATCTCAAATCAAAGACAACAGCAGCTATGTGGCAAACCTCGAACGACAGTTGCATGACGCTGAAGTCAGAGCTGCAGAACCACTAGAAATTCAAAAGATCGAACCAAAAGAGCTAGCTGAACTTGAAGCTGAGCTCACAGAACCGGGGAGATACACCCCATCTCCTCCAGCAGCTCAGAGAAAACCGTTTTTATCTCCCTCTCGTTTGCCCACACAGGAGCCGGCCAACCGTCTCCAGGATGTCAATGCACACCTGGACGGAGCTGTAACACCCCCTCTTCCTCGGTCTTCCTTGGACTCAGGTAACCCATTACCCCAGGGTTCCACAGTCCGTGATTTAGACAGCATAGCTAGACACATAAAGCGTTTTGAACCAAATTTTAATGACTCCAACTATGACATCCTCACCTACGTGTCTGACATCAACTTCTTTTTGAAGAGGCGTCCACTCGCCTCAGTAGATGACAAGATTTGTCTGGTAAAGATGACATCCAGTCGTGATGTCAGCAGCTTTATCGACCGCCAACCTCTCAATGTCAGAACTGATTTTGAAAAGCTGTGTCAGGCCCTGAAAGAGGAATACCGCGACCTCATGCCAGACACTGGCCTGATACCTGCCCTTCGGGTCAAACAGGGACGATCAGAGAATCCCCATCAATATTACCACAGGCTACGTCTAGCCTACTTTGGATCCCAAAACAAACCGGGAATGGAGGAAGATTTGCAATTCAAATCTCTCTTTGTCGAACACCTGCATCCTACTACTAGCTACCACCTTGGAGTGTCGGCTTGCCCACGCTCCTTAGACAGCCGACAGCTACGTGAGCTGGCTGCAAAAGGCTTCTTTAAACAGAGACAGAGTCAGTCCAGATCAGCAAAACATAACACCATTCTGCGTCTTGACAGCCCTCCCTCACTGATGGAGCTTGAAAGAACTTCAGGCCACAATTCGCATGGTCGGATTACTCATCCACCACAAGCTAAGCGGCCTGACTCAACACCGAAACAGTCCTCACCTCAGGGACCTAGGCAGGCCCACAAACCTGTCAAACCACCTTGGACTGGCGGACGCCAGGACCGCATGAAACCTGTTCCTAACCAAACTCGACCCCCAGGTCACCCACGAAGGGGACGGTCGAACCGTTGGGACAGACATCACAGTCGTGGTGCACCCCGTGACAACTACTCGCATAGGAATGATGAGAAAAGCAGACCCAGACAGAACCACGTCAGTGGCACAAGTGAGTCTGACATCCCTCACATTTCCCAAAAAGTAAAGGAGCTTAAACAGCTGCTCCAAGAGGTCAGGAAGAAAACACGAGAGAAGTCAGAGCGTGACTCTGTAACATCTGTGTCTTCCTCCACCGATTCCTTCAGTCCGTCAACCACAGCTGGAGAAGAATTCTACTTGGGACCTCATGTCGATGCAATGCACTCAGACCCCAACCATGAATATGACAATCCTGCCAGCCAACCAGATGACACAGAAAATATGTCAAACTGGGAAGCTGATGACCCTGACTTTGACTCAGACCCTGAGACTGACACGCTTGATTCCCAACAGTGGGGTGATGACCGAGAACTCCTCAGTGCGCTCTCAGAAGTCCAACCAGACTCTGATGATGAAATTTTTGAGACCAATGCATTCACTGGTCCGATGACATTCCTGAGCCACCTCACTGAAAAAGGAGGAACAGGCCGACAATTTCTCCTACCGATAAACATTGAAGGTGTCCTGCATCAGGACGCACTTCTGGACACTGGAGCCGACATCACAATAATGTCACTCCCTCTTTTCCAGGAACTGCAACACAGACTGCACAGGACAGGTAGAAAGTCTGATTGTCAGTTCTGTGACTTAAACATCCAGCCATATGCACAGACAACGGTCACGTTGTCCACTATGGCTGAATTGATGCTTCAGATAGGACATATGACACTGATCCATCCAGTGTATGTGTCATCTCTGGACAACACTCCTTTCCTTATGGGGAAGGACCTTCTCAACCGCTTTGAACCCATAATTGACTTTAAATGCTCTGTAATCTATGCACAGGTCCGCCAGCCCCTGCCAATCGCAGCTCCTGATGACACTGTGACACAGAGTTACAGACAAGAGCACACAGGCGACACCCGACGGACTCCACAGAGCCCATATGACATCTTCCTTTGCACAGTGGCTGAATCCACTTCTGCAACCCACCTCTGTCCCCAGTCTGAATATGCCACTGAAACTGCAGGTATCAAGTGCACCAGCAGGGCAGCACTGCATGACCTCCAGCTTCCACTAGACCCTGGTCTTCCTTTTCCATCCAGAACGTTCCTGTGGACACTCCTTGGACAGGTGCCTCCACATGTCAGCCCAGCCCAAAATCTTGTGCCCACCCACCCACCCTGTCAGCCAGTGAGCTCACTCGCCCTCCCTCTGCTGCCCCACAGGCCGCTCACTCTCCTGTGTTGGTCTCCCTGGCAGCTGACTCTGACCTTATGACCCTGCCTTCGCTCTGCTCTGACACACAAGGCCCGGTTCCAGATCTTGTGAGTGCTAATACCTACACTCTGCGCTGTCTGCACTTCTCCTCGGCTTCTCACTTTTGGCTCCTCTCTACTGTCCTCGCCACGTTTCTGGTGTTCATCGGCCTACTTTTTCATGCTTTTGGCCCTCTCACTTCACCTTCATTCGTGGTGACCCAAAACCACAGGGGGGTGACGTTGACACACGGCCATGAATCACTATGGGCAAATCCCAGCCTGCACACCATTCACCAGACTTCAGGTCAGATAGGAAAAGCCAACCACAGAAATTTTAAAACCAGACTATTCCTACTCCTGATAGCCATCACAGGAACTCCACATGAAGTGACCAAAGTTCCACTCCTTAAAATAATGACAGGTAGACAAAGGATTCTACTACTGCACCTGCTCTTCCAGCCAGAGGAAGCCTGTGTTGATACAGCTCACACAGCTTCCCACTATATGACTGATGTAAGTGACCAAAACCTCACGCAAAATAACCACCAAGTGGGGGACAAAACATGGTCCTACCTCTCTGCCCAACCACCTGAGAACACTAAACTAAGTGGGGGTAAGCTCAATCGAAAGCTCCTCCCTCACCGGTCTGAACACTACATGATTAAGGACAAAACTTGTCCTGTAATCTATCAAAACAAAATCGATAGGGACAAAAACCCGTCCACTTTGAATGAATACATAAAAATCGCACCAAAACTTCATAAAGACTGCATGGGAAGCAATAAATCAGTCAGATCTCATACCAGAACTAAATAGATAATTAGGAAAAACTAAACGTCCTACAGAAAAGCAACAGGTGTAGAATAGAACAAAATTAAATAACTTAATTTTACAAGCCAATTGTAGAATTAACAGAGAAAAATAAATAACTTAATTTACAAATCCAATTGTAAAATTAACAGGCAAAGAAATAAATTACTAAGTTTACAAATTCAACTGTAGAATTAGCAGACAAAAGGAAATAAATAACTTTACAATCATAAGCCTAACTTTAACAACTAAACAACCATACAATCAAATTGTCAGGAAATTACCAAATTAAATAATATAATCACAACAAACCAAGACAGTTTACTAAAACTAACATAAACAGAGCTGTTGTCCTTCCTTTTAGACTCAGTGAAAAATCACTTGAGGTCCTCTCAACCACAGGTGTCTTGTCTTCAGTTAAGTTCACCTTTTAATATCTTTATTAGCACCCTCGTTAAACTCCGTAGGTACAAGTGGGGGTTAAACCCATCGTATCAGGTGCACAACTGACTGCAGCCTCTGTTTTGATTCTCGTTAACATAAGATTCGCGTCTCTTATCACTGCCAGTATCGTGAATTCATAACTGTCTGTTTTCCAAGTTGTCTGCTCACCCAGTAGATAAATATTCTTCTGTCTGACACGTTTCAAGACACCAGCTTTAGGTAAATCATACATATATCCTCTCACTCTAACAGAACACCTTGGATTCATTACTACTGACAATTACACCTCTCATACGGTTAAATGACAATTTAACCATGATCTAACACTTCTGTAAGGATTTACATTTTTCAGAAGTGACATATATAGCTTTAGGTTTGTTTTAATTTACCTTACTTTGTTTTATTTTTATTCTCTAAGCCCATAGGACTTATCTACTCTTTATTAGAATCTTGATTCTTTTACTTTACCTTACTAGTCAGCAATAAAGCTGTTTCAGAAGCAAACCCACTAACCCTTAGGATTCCTGTTCCTGATACTAATAAACATCAGCCCTGAATCAGAGCAGCATCTGAGTTTGATCCTGTGTTCCTGACGACCACGGATGACCTTGATGTTGGACCGAAGTTCGTCTGATACAACGAACATCGCTCCAAAGTGGGGGAATATGTAGCAAGACTGCAAAGGCTCTGGAATTCCTGAACTGATCAAAACTCAGATAAGCTGTCCCTCTCTCCAGCACTGACCAACACCCATCTCTATAGGAGGATTGAGACATTTGTATTTCTGTAGGTTTTCATTCACAGAAGGATGGAACTCCTGTGAACATTTAAACCCCTGGAATAACTTCTTCTTTTTAAAAGACAGTGACTTTCAATTATATGCTATGGATGTTTGTTTAATGAACTTTCATGCTAAAATCCCTTTTCAGCTTTAGGAGACCCTCAGCCGGAGACGTCTCTGCATTCCACAGATCAGATAACAAGTCGTAAAACTTTATGGCAGGAGGCTGGAACAGAGAGAGACACACTCTTTAACTGAAGAAACTAATTACTTCAAAGTTCATATTTCTGAGATTTATTTTGTTCTTTCCTGATTACCAAAGTTATAGTGAGATTATGTTGTACATCATATCCAAAAATGATATTTATATCTTTGACAGAAGCCTAGATATCGAAATGCCTGGTTAATTGATCTCTCCCACAGGGTTTTGGACTGAATTCCCTTATTAATCTCTGAATTTCCTCTCCGTTTAGGTTGAATGATGACCATTGTATTTACCTGTTACCAAATCTCTGACTTGTTGTTATATTCTCACTGTGATACATATTTTTAATGTCATAAACATAAACATATAGTTATGAATGAAATGATTCACATCATATGAACATATGTATTAATCTACACATTTCACTTTCACACAACTGAATATGGTGGGATAGACAGATCGTGTTTTGCGCGTTTAATATCATATTTTAATCCATTCTGGACTCCTCTTTCTTCTCTACTTTGTGAGAACAAAGAGATTCCAAATTCCACCAGACTCGCGCCTAAAAGTTCTCTCTCTCCGCCCAGGTCCTCCCCTTAGCTGGACCCACAGATAAAGTCAGCCGTAGCACTCTCTTACTCTCTTACCGACCCTCTCTCTTCTCCTCTCTTCCTGAGAGGCCAACCAAAGTCTCTCTCATTATTTTCTTACCTAAAGCGCGTTTTTCCTATTTTCGAAATTCCCTCACCATCTAAGTTTGTTAACTATTTATCTTTTAACATTTTTGTAACTTAAGGAGACATTTTGCTCGTTATTTGTTTTAATCTGAAGAACCGATTCAGAACCAGCATTTATTTTTCTTAATTTCGACCGTTTTTCATCAACACCCGTTTTTCTTGGCTAAAGCCTGAGAACCATCATTTTTAAGCACTCAGCTGAGAACTACGGAGACCTGTTGGACCAGGTCTTTGCATAGAACCGATCAACCTGGGGCAGGACATCTAGGCGTGGCCACAACAACGACGACGACGCACCGCTCCGAACCCGCAGGTCCAGACCGTGTGCATAATCTGAAGGCCTCGCACGTCCCAGCCCCATGACGGTTCACTTCAATAACTCCAGCTGAGTTTGCTCTGATTCCATTCTATGGGTGATGTACTAACAGCTTGGTCAATTAATTAATTTAATCAATTTATTCTTTTACAAATCATTAGAATTCTTAATCCAAATTACCGGTTACCTCATCAGGTTAGCTCTGGCTAATCCTCACCATATTTCCTTCTCTCTCACACCATACACACACTCCCACATTCCGCACACACACACACACCATATCTACCTTGTACATAGTTCACTTGTCATTATTTTCATAGAATAGTTAATAAATACCTCATTTTAGACCAAATTACAGTCTTGTGTTTCTTTGTGTAGAATGTGGTCAATTTAAACGAGGATTCAAGACTTTTTGATATGAGATTGATCAAAATTTTTATGAATATTAATTTTTTATTAATATTAATTTTTTCCCTAGAGATCTAGGGTGGTGCCCCAATTATTGATAACAAGAGCAATAAATCATAACGTAGTACTGCTACATGCGTCTCTGGTGTCGTTCAGGGCGCCGGGCCAAATGTGGAGGTGGGCCGTATCCGGTCCGCGGGCCTTAGTTTGGGGACCACTGCTTTATGGCATCTTTGGCCCTTTCTGTAATGATTCTAAGTACCTGTGGTCATTTTGCATCTCTTTATGCTGATGTCTATTTCTGTCGTGATATTGTTTGATTATGGGGTAATTTTGTGTCTTTAAGTGGTAATTTCAGCCCTTTTGTGACGATTTTGAGTTCCTTTGGTCATTTTGCATATCTTGATGCTGATTTTGTCTATTTATGTCATGATTTCATGTCTTTCTGTGGAGATTTTGTCTATTTTTGTGGTGTTTTTGTCTGTTTATGTCATGATTTTATGCCCTTTTTTGACGATTTGTTTGTTTTTGTACTGATTTTGTCTATTTTTGTGGTGATTTTGTGTCTCTTTCTGGTGATTGTGTGTCTTTTTGTGGAAATTACAACCCTCTCTGTGGTGATTTCGCCCAAAACAACAGATCATGTGTGACTTACTTCAGGAAAATTAACCAAATCCGGCTTAAAATCACAACACTTCTTCAAAAATTGTTTTTCCCCAAATGACTCATTAAAAAATGTAAAAAAGAAATAATTTCTAATAACAAGATTCTGTAAAATACAAACAAAGTCTGTGCTGTGGAACAATGAGTGATTCAGAGAGTTGCAGGCAGTGTTTCAGAGCAGAGAAGAGGCAGGAATGGAAATAAATTTAAATGCTACATATAGTAGCAGTCATCTGTTTTAGTTGTGTTTCCATTGAGCTGCAGGACTGTAGATTGTAGAGAAAAATGAGTGAAACAGTGAAACATTGAGTTAAAATCCCACAGAAACAACCAGGAAAGCCCCAGAAGCTGCAGCTTGGAGTTCAGAGAGAAGATAATCGGGTTTAAACACGACTCTAAAGTGTAACTCTGTCTGCGTTCTCAGCTCATCTTCGAGAAACACAGACATCGATCACATTCTCCCATCATGCACTGCAGCTGTCAATGTGATTTTCTCACCCGCTGAGAGAAGCCGTTGAGTAGAAAACTCCTCAGACGTCTCCTCCTCAGCAGGATCTCCGATAAAACTGTGGAAATGTCAAGTCTCAGGCGTTAGCTGCTCAATCTGAATGTGTTGAGTGGTTCATCAGATACCACAAATAGACACAAAATTACAGAAAAAGAGTCAAAATTACCACAAAACGATGTGAAATTGCCAGAAAGACACAAATCACCACAAACAGAGACAAAATCACCAGAAAAAGACACAAGATCTCCAAAACAAGACACAAAAACCACCGTAAAAAGGCCCTAAATGGTCATAAAAACATGCAAAATCACGGCAAAAACACACAAAACCACCACAAAAAGATCGGAGTGTTTCAGCGGCGTGGTCCTCATGTAGGCGGACTCAGAGTGTGAAAACACACAAAATCACAACAACACATGAAGGGCTGAAACTACCACAAAGAAACCAAAAAAACAAACACAAAGAGACACAAAACCACGAGAAAAAGAGGCAAAATCACCACAAAAAGATGCAAAATCAGAACAAAAAGATGCAAAATCACCACAAAAAGATGCAAAATCAGAACAAAAAGATGCAAAATCACCACAAAAAGATGCAAAATCAGAACAAAAAGATGCAAAATCACCACAAAAAGACACAAAATCACCACAAAAAGATGCAAAATCACCACAAAAAGACACAAAATCACCACAAAAAGATGCAAAATCACCAGAATGTTACGAAAAAGACTAAAAATCACTGCAAAAGACATAAAATCACCAAAAAAAATGCAAAATCACTAAAAAAAGATGCAAAATTTCCACAAAGTGTCAAAATTCTCACAAAGATGACCAAAACTACCTCAAAAGAACAAAACCATCACGACAAAGAGCCACAAAATCACCACAGACCAGCAGGATCTCAGATAAAACTGTGGAAATGTCAAGTTTCAGTGACATTATCTCCTCACATCTAAACTGTAAATATGTTGAACGGTGAGTCAGACTACGTCTGGCTGGTGTTAGAAGACAGAAAACAACTAAAGTGTGTTTAAAAGCCAGGTCAGGACCTGTAAAACACCACTTTAGGTCCACTAGAACACCTACAGAGTCCACAGACATTTCAGCTTTCCTCCTATGAGCTCTTTTATTTTGGTGTGTTTTCAGTAAATCTCAGTAAATATTGTAGATCGGAGTGTTTCAGCGGCGGCGTCCTCGTGTAGGCGGACTCAGAGTCTGTCCCTCATAAAGTCAGAAGTTTGATTTGTCTGCTGCAGATGTTCCTGTTTGTGTGACAGAGATAATCATGAAAAACAGAATTATGTCTCAGCGTTGCATCAGAACTGATCCTCAGTCAGTTTCTGTAGTAAACACCATGTGGAGGACGGACGAGACGGAAACGATCAGGACGGATACAGGCAGACAGACAGACAGGAAACAGGCAGACAGGAAACAGGCAGACAGGAAACAGGCAGACAGACAGACAGACAGGAAACAGGCAGACAGGAAACAGTCAGACAGGAAACAGGCAGACAGGAAACAGGCAGACAGACAGACAGACAGACAGGAAACAGGCAGACAGGAAGGAAACAGACAGGAAGGAAGGAAACAGTCAGACAGGAAGGAAACAGGCAGGAAGGAAGGAAACAGTCAGACAGGAAGGAAACAGGCGGACAGGAAGGAAACAGACAGGAAGGAAGGAAACAGGCGGACAGGAAGGAAGGAAACAGTCAGACAGGAAGGAAACAGGCGGACAGGAAGGAAACAGGCGGACAGGAAGGAAACAGACAGACAGGAAGGAAACAGACAGACAGGAAGGAAACAGTCAGACAGGAAGGAAACAGACAGACAGGAAGGAAACAGTCAGACAGGAAGGAAACAGGCGGACAGGAAGGAAACAGGCAGACAGGAAGGAAACAGACAGACAGGAAGGAAACAGTCAGACAGGAAGGAAACAGGCGGACAGGAAGGAAACAGACAGGAAGGAAGGAAACAGGCGGACAGGAAGGAAGGAAACAGGCGGACAGGAAGGAAACAGGCGGACAGGAAGGAAACAGGCGGACAGGAAGGAAACAGGCGGACAGGAAGGAAGCAGTCAGACAGGAAGGAAACAGGTGGACAGGAAGGAAACAGACAGACAGGAAGGAAACAGGTGGACAGGAAGGAAACAGTCAGACAGGAAGGAAACAGTCAGACAGGAAGGAAACAGGCGGACAGGAAGGAAACAGTCAGACAGGAAGGAAACAGGCGGACAGGAAGGAAACAGGTGGACAGGAAGGAAACAGGCGGACAGGAAGGAAACAGACAGGAAGGAAGGAAACAGTCAGACAGGAAGGAAACAGTCAGACAGGAAGGAAACAGGCGGACAGGAAGGAAACAGTCAGACAGGAAGGAAACAGACAGACAGGAAGGAAACAGGTGGACAGGAAGGAAACAGGCGGACAGGAAGGAAACAGACAGGAAGGAAGGAAACAGTCAGACAGGAAGGAAACAGACAGACAGGAAGGAAGGAAACAGTCAGACAGGAAGGAAACAGGCGGACAGGAAGGAAACAGGTGGACAGGAAGGAAACAGTCGGACAGGAAGGAAACAGGTGGACAGGAAGGAAACAATCGGACAGGAAGGAAACAGGCGGACAGGAAGGAAACAGGCGGACAGGAAAGAAACAGGCGGACAGGAAGGAAACAGGCGGACAGGAAGGAAACAGGCAGACAGGAAGGAAACAGTCAGACAGGAAGGAAACAGGCAGGCAGGAAGGAAACAGACAGACAGGAAGGAAACAGGCAGGCAGGAAGGAAACAGGCGGACAGGAAGGAAACAGGCAGACAGGAAGGAAACAGACAGGAAGGAAACAGGAGAACAGGAAGGAAACAGGCGAACAGGAAGGAAACAGACAGACAGGAAGGAAACAGTCAGACAGACAGGAAACAGTCAGACAGGAAGGAAACAGACAGGAAGGAAACAGGCGGACAGGAAGGAAACAGGCGAACAGGAAGGAAACAGGCGAACAGGAAGGAAACAGGCGGACAGGAAGGAAACAGGCGGACAGGAAGGAAACAGTCAGACAGACAGGAAACCGTCAGACAGACAGGAAATGGTCAGACAGTGTTAGTTCACCTTTAACCCCTCAGGAACCTTTAATAAAACAATAAACGACCTGAAAACGTTCTCTGACTGTAGATTAAGTGTCTGTCAGGACGAGGACTGTTTGACATCAGAGTTAAACTGAAATAATCCACGACAAAACAGCAGAACTTCAGCAGTGTTCCAGTTTAAACCCACTGAAGGTGACATAAAAAGCTGATTAAAGTGTAGAAAAGAGGAACATTAATGAGACACCGGCTCCTCTATAAAAACTGATCCAAGGTCAGATCAACAACACAAAGCTCCCACTGTCACCGTCATTAAAGGAAAAGCACAAAAGATGAGCTGCTCTGTTCAATTAAAACCACTCACTGTCTTCATCAACTAATGAAGAGAAGCAGAAGCTCAGAAACACCAAGAAAAAAACGAGTTAATCATCACAGAGGACTGCAGTAAGCTAGAGAGAGTCAGGGTTTAACACACAATGGAGCTAAACCAGCACAAAAAAATGGAAAATCACCACAAAAAGACAGAAAATTACCAAAAAAACAACCAAAATCACCTCTTAAAGATGGAAAAACCAACACAAAAAAACCTAAAGTATCACAAAATCACCACAAAAAGATGCAAAATTAACATTAAAAGAACCAAAACCCTCACAAAATGATGTAAACCACCACAAAAAGACCTAAAACTATGATAAAAAGGGCCAAAATCCCATAAAAAATGGAAAATCATCACAAAAAGACTAAAAATAACCACATCGATTTAAAACTGCCACAAGAGATAAAATCATCACGAAGACACAGAATCCCCACAAAAAAAATCTTTAGAAGAAGAGCAAAAAGAATCAGCAGACAGACTTTAAGTCACTAGAAGAGACAAAGTCACCACAACAATGGTGTAAAATCACCATGAAAAGATCAAAAATTATCACAAAAACAGATAAAAATCACCATAAACAGATGTAACATGACTACAAAAACGGACAGAATCACCATAAACAGATCCAAAATTGCCACAAAAATCGATAAAATCACCATAAAAATTTTTAAAAAGACCACAAAACGGATAAAATCACCATAAACAGATCCAAAATGACAACAAAAATGGATAAAACCACAATCAAAAGATGTAAAAAGACTACAAAATGAATAAAATCAACATAAAAAGATGTAAAATTACCACAAAACGGATAAAATCAACATAAAAAGATGTAAAAAGACCACAAAAGGGATCAAATCACCATAAAAAGGCTGAAACTACCACAACATTAAAACCTTCGAATTGGAGCTTCACCTCAGATTTTTCTGCTCTTACAGATCAACATGTTAATTCTGCTACTGTAAAAAATACACAACCACCATTTATCAATAATGAGGAGTTAAAATGATCATAGTCAGTGGTGTTAAAGGACGGTTTTCATGCAGCTGTAGGAGGAAAACTCACCGTTTTCTGCTCGTTCTGATGGAAACACAGTGAAGGTGTGCAGAGAAATCAAACCTCTCAGTCAGTTTCTGGTTTATGATTCACTAATAATGTCTCACTTCTGTCACTGATTACTGATGGAGTCCACAGAACTTTAACACAGCCAGTCTTTAACGCTTTTACCAAATCCTGCTTTTCTTTGGGTCCTGATGGCAGCAGCACAGTTTAGAGTTAAACAGAGAAACAAAATTAATGCAAAAAGAAACAAAATTACCACAAAAGACACAAAATTACTACAAAGAGACAAAATTACCACAAAAAGACACTAAATTACCATAAAGAGACACAAAGTTACCACAAAAACACACACAATTACTGCAAAAATAGACAAAATCATCACAGAGAGATGCAAAATTTCCACAAAGGCTGAAGATCAACACAAAAAGACACAAAATTACTTCAAAAATAGACAAAAGCACCACAACAAGACACAAAATTACTACAGAAATTCAGAAAATCATTACAAAAAGACACAAAATTACCCCAAAAGATGCAGAACCACCACAAGACAACACAAAATCATCACAGAAGACACTAAATTAAAACAAAAGACACTAAATCACCAGGAAAGACCCCAGATTACCGCAAAAAGACAAAAAAAATCACTACAAAAAGATGTGGAATCACCACAAAATGACCACAGAAGACACTAAATTATATTTAAAAAAGACACTAAATAACCAGGAAAGACCCAAAATTACCACAAAAAGACACAAAATAAGCAAAATCAGAACAAAATGACACAAAATCATAAGAAAAAAAAGGATCACAAAAAGAAGCAAAACTACCATCAAGACAAAACAAACTTACAGCTTAAAGGCACAAAATCACCACAGAAAGATGAAAAATTTCCACAAAAACTCAAAATTACCACAAAATGACACAATATTGCTACAAAAATAGACAAAAATACCCAAAATTACTACAGAAATTGAGAAAATCACCACAAAAAGACACAAAATTACCACGTAAAGTCAAAATCATCAGATGGTAGCTGTTAAACATCATTTCCATCACTGTTTACTGAAATCTTTCCATCAGATCTGAATCCAGCTGCTCGGTTTCAGTGACTGAAGCTCCTGCCATCTGAGCCTCAGCTCTACTCATTAATGCAGTTACTACCTGTATGGTACATGTGCTATGCTAACACAAACAGCTAGCTAATACACATCAGTAACTGCTAATGGAAACACCACTGAATTTGCAGAACTCATTTAAAGTAATAATTCAAACATTTGTGGCCTCTACAGAAGTGCTCTGTACTCATAATACTCACAGAGATGAACGTTTCCTCAGGCTCACACATTTCAGAGCCACACAGCGTATTCCTGAGGTTCTCCAGGCCTTTTCTTATGGGGCACTGCTAGCTTGTTTTCACTGAGAGAAAAAACACCCAGAGATTGTCTATAGAGAGAGGAGCACCCACTCTGCTGGAGCCTAAACCATCCTTTATGGGGAGATGTTTCACTCTGATGACTTTTAACCACAGCTTTTGACAGCTTTTAGCATAAAATGAACAGATGTTTTTCTACGCGATGAGCTGAGATTAGATTCAGCTGACATGTCTTTGGTTCTTGTTGAAGGATCGACTGCCTTTTCTGGTGCAGCGACTGATGTGAGTCCATCATCGACAGCAAACTGTCTCAACAAACCGTCTAGAATCAGTGCCATGTTCTTGTTCTTGTTCTCTCATGCAGTAAATGACTGCAGTGGGTGACGGGTTGTTACCAAAGACATGAACTTTCATTCTGCAATCACTGATGCTCGTTGTTGTGTCATTGGCCTCCACCACAGATAGTGAAGACAATCTCTACGTCTGCAGTCGGGGCTATGGGTTCTTTCCTTAATGTCAACAGGACTCCTAACAGACAGTTGTTGAGATCAGGTCCGCTAAGACGCACTTGTTTTAGGGATATGCCATCACACTCTGCACTAGAATCGAACATGACTCGTATTTGATCTGGTTTCTGTAGGGGGTATACAGTGCCTTGTGAAAGTATTTGCCCCCCTTGAACTTTTCAACCTTTCGCCACATTTCAGGCTTAAAACATAAAGATATAAAATTTTAATTTTTTTGTCAAGAATCAACAACAAGTGGGACACAATCGTGAAGTGGAACGAAATTTATTGGATATTTTAAACTTTTTTAAACAAATAAAAACCTGAAAAGTGGGGCGTGCAATATTATTCGGCCCCTTGCATTAATACTTTGTAGCGCCACCTTTTGCTGCAATTACAGCTGCAAGTCGCTTGGGGTATGTCTCTATCAGTTTTGCACATCCAGAGACTGAAATTCTTGCCCATTCTTCCTTGCAAAACAGCTGGAGCTCAGTGAGGTTGGATGGAGAGCGTTTGTGAACAGCAGTCTTCAGCTCTGCCCACAGATTCTGGATTGGATTCAGGTCTGGACTTTGACTTGGCCATTCTAACACCTGGATACGTTTATTTGTGAACCATTCCATTGTAGATTTGGCTTTATGTTTTGGATCATTGTCCTGTTGGAAGATAAATCTCCGTCCCAGTCTCAGGTCTTTTGCAGACTCCAACAGGTTTCCTTCCAGAATGCTCCTGTATTTGGCTCCATTCATCTTCCCATCAATTTGAACCATCTTCCCTGTCCCTGCTGAAGAAAAGCAGGCCCAAACCATGAGGCTGCCACCACCATGTTTGACAGTGGGGATGGTGTGTTCAGGGTGATGAGCTGTGTTGCTTTTACACCAAACATATCGTTTTGCATTGTGGCCAAAAAGTTGGATTTTGGTTTCATCTGACCAGAGCACCTTCTTCCACATGTTTGATGTGTCTCCCAGGTGGCTTGTGGCAAACTTCAAACCAGACTTTTTATGGATATCTTTGAGAAATGGCTTTCTTCTTGCCACTCTTCCATAAAGGCCAGATTTGTGCAGTGTACGACTGATTGTTGTCCTATGGACAGACTCTCCCACCTCAGCTGTAGATCTCTGCAGTTCATCCAGAGTGATCATGGGCTTCTTGGCTGCATCTCTGATCAGTCTTCTCCTTGTTGGAGGTGAAAGTTTAGAGGGACGGCCGGGTCTTGGTAGATTTGCAGTGGTCTGATACTCCTTCCATTTCAATATGATTGCTTGCACAGTGCTCCTTGAGATGTTTAAAGCTTGGGAAATCTTTTTTTATCCTAATCCGGCTTTAAACTTCTCCACAACAGTATCTGGGACCTGCCTGGTGTGTTCCTTGGTCTTCATGATGCTCTCTGCACTTTAAACAGAACCCTGAGACTATCACAGAGCAGGTGCATTTATACGGAGACTTGATTACACACAGGTGGATTCTATTTATCATCATCAATCATTTAGGACAACATTGGATCATTCAGAGATCCTCACTGAACTTCTGGAGTGAGTTTGCTGCACTGAAAGTAAAGGGGCCGAATAATATTGCACACCCCACTTTTCAGTTTTTTATTTGATAAAAAAGTTTAAAATATCCAATAAATTTCATTCCACTTCACGATTGTGTCCCAATTGTTGTTGATTCTTGACAAAAAATTAAAATTTTATATCTTTATGTTTGAAGCCTGAAATGTGGCGAAAGGTTGAAAAGTTCAAGGGGGCCGAATACTTTCACAAGGCACTGTATGTCAAATGTAGGCAGGTACCAATTACCAGAAAAAGACACAAAATCACCACAATAAGACACTAAATGACCACAAAAAGACCGAAAATTAGGATTAAGACAAAAAACCACCACAAAACTTCACAAAATTCAGGCAAAAATATATAAAACCACCACAAAAAGACAACATCCTCAAATGTGAGCTGTTAAACATCATTTCCAACACTGTTTTACTGAAATCTTTCCATCACATTTGAATCCAGCTGCTTGGTTTCAGTGACTGAAGCTCCTGCCATCTGGGCCTCAACTGTACTCAAGATTCATTAATGCATTCAAACTTGAATTACGGATATTGTATACATTTAAAAAGACTTTTTTTCCCTGCAAAACAAGACTATATCCAGTCATTATCAGTATCCTTCTACATTCAGAACAAACATTAGCAGTACTTTAGTGTTTCTTATTTATTTTAATTTTTCATCTACTGCAGAAATGTTCATTTATAGTTTATATATCAGAAGAGTGTGTGGAAGCTTCGGCATTCATTTATTAAGTTTTCTGTTCATCTGTATTTGCTGCTGCAGTTGCTTTCAGATTTTTTATTTAGATTTCCGTCGTCCAGAGCAGAGATTCGTCGACACCAAACCTGAACAAAACAGCGAAATCTCTCGGCCAACAATGTCCTTGAACGCGTCACATAATGTCACTGCTCCTCTAATTAGTTCTGCGGGGAAATCTGTTTAATTATCTTAATGCAACTTAAATGAGAGCGTATATCACGGTGATTATGGAGGACGTTAGACCCAACTAGTGCTGAATACAAATGTGTGGAAACAAAAGGAGATTTCTCTCTGAGCAGCTCCAATTTAAACTCCATTTCCAGCTATATTCAGCCACAACACAAACGTTTCTGCACTAAACAAACTCACAAATTACTGAAAACAAAAACACTGGGAAAGTGAAACCGACTAAACACTGCTGCCGCATCCAGAGGTCAACAGAAGGTGGAAAAGTTTTAGAGCAGTTTAGACGAATCAAAAGATTTAAGCTTCAACAGAGTCAAAAGGTTGGAGCGAATTGTAAAGTTTTTCATGAAACATTAAGAAAAATAAGAAATCAGGAACAAAACCAACAGAAGCATACATAATGAGCTAAAACCAGGAAGACGCAGAGTTTCTGAAACAACTTCTGACAACAAAACCCCTGAAAAATACAGAACACAGCCTGAAAATTACAAAAAAATACCTGAAAATCACAACAACCCCAAAATCAAAATAAAATCCTCTGAAACCAACAAAAATCCCTAAAAAACCTGAAAACAACGAAAAAAACCATGAAAACTAAAGAAAGCTGCAAAATGACAGAAAACAGGAAGTGAAGATTCCACATCCAGAAGTTGACAAAAGTTGCAAAAAGTTGCAGCAAATTGTTTCATTTTTCATTAAACATGAAGAAAACGACCAGAAATCAAGAACAAAACCGACAGAAGGTCAATTAAAATTAGCTAAAACCAGGACGATGTTGATGTTTGACCTGACTGAGGACGGTTCATGTCCGAAGATTCTCTCTTCATCTGCTGCTTCTGGATGAAGACACAACAGGAAGACCAGAGAACCGAGCGTGACGGAAAAACAGCTGGAAGAAGAGAAAAGCAATAAAATAGATTCATCAGTGTTGAATCTGAAGGCAGCAGAAAGCAGCTAATGAGTGGAAAACCCTCTGAGCTGTGAAGAAGAAGAAGAAGAAGAAGAAGAAGAAGAAGATGTCCAGAGAGAGAACAGGTCTGAAAGAATCACAACCTCAGTAGCAGCAGAAAACCTCTGAAATATAGAAAAACTTCCGATCACAAATAAATCTACAGGAACAGCAGAGATAAAGTGCTGCAGGAGGAATAACAAAACATTGTCTGAAAATAAATCAAAACAGGCACTGAAATGACAGAAAACCACCTTAAAACAATGGAAAACAGCAACTAAAAAGTGGCAGAATGCAGTGACTTAAACAGCAGAAAACAGAGACTAAAAAGATAGAAAGCCATCTGAAAACAACAGAAAACAATGACTAAAAATGACAGAATGCAGTGTCTGAAAACTGTCGACACAGGGCTTGGAAACAACAGAAAATATCACTTAAAAATGAGAGAAAACAGCGTCT
This sequence comes from Acanthochromis polyacanthus, assembly GCF_021347895.1. Classification (NCBI taxonomy): domain Eukaryota; kingdom Metazoa; phylum Chordata; class Actinopteri; family Pomacentridae; genus Acanthochromis; species Acanthochromis polyacanthus. The sequence continues at coordinate 3,498,257 of NC_067126.1, read as the reverse complement.
GAAAATATATCAAAGGAGGCACTGAAACTTCAGAAAAACCCCTGAAAACAACAGAAAACAGCACCTTAAAAATTACAGAATGCAATGGATTAAAACAGCAGAAAACAGGTCTCGGAAACAACAGAAAATAGTGCGACAAAATTACAGATAACCATCAGAAAATGACAGAATATCAGCAAATGAAAGCAACTGAAAATGAATGAAAACAGTGTGAAAATGACAGATAGAAATGACTCAGAAAAATTTTTTAATCCCTTAGTGCCTCAAAAACAGGGCTCAGGGACTAAGGGGTTAAAAAGCAAAAACAGCAAAAACCACAAGCAAGTATGGCAATGGAAAACGAAAGAAAACAATGTCTAAGAATGACAGAAAACATGTACTAAACATGACAGAACACAGCGTCTAAAAGCAACTGAAAAAGGACCGCGACTTAAAATGGCAGAAAAAAGGACTAAAATGACAGAATACAACAACTGAGAATGGAAGAGGTTCTCCATCAAACCTCTCTAGAACTCATAGCTGAAGAGCTTTAATTGAATTCTGACGGTGCTTTTAAAAGTCGATGTTTTCCATCGACAGATCTCCAACCCAGGAGGAAGTCCTAAAGATAAAATAAGAGCCTCTATTGATCCCACAGCAGGAGGTTTACAGTGAGGAAACATAAAATAGACCAAAGATATACGTAAGGGTTGATTTTCTGACTGTCCGGGTTCCTCTGGATGTAGAAAATAACGACCCTGCTGATGTCTACGTTCTGGAAAACAACATTATTACTCAGATTCTCCTGGAATGTAAAATACTGATGTTGTACCAGACTTCTTTGAGAGTATACAACTTCTTTGAGAGTATACGACTTCTTTGAGAGTATACGACTTCTTTGAGAGTATACCAACTTTTTGAGAGTATACCAACTTTTTGAGAGTATACAACTTCTTTGAGAGTATACAAACTTTTTGAGAGTATACAAACTTCTTTGAGAGTATACGACTTCTTTGAGAGTATACGACTTCTTTGAGAGTAAACAAACTTTTAAAGTCTTCATAAAGAACAGTTTTGAATGTGTTGACGACATATAACTACAGATGTTCTTAAAACGTTTGCCGATGTTACGCCCTAGAGATGTTCACTAAGAACGTTCTTTCTTTATTTTCATAGAACATTGTGGGAACTTATATAGATTCTGTATTGCGTTCCCTTGACAACATCCTTAAAACATCCTTAGAGCATTGCAGCCAGAAAGTTCCACCTGTTTTCATATACAACATTACAGGAATCCCTTTGAGCAATCTTGTTTTTAATTTCAAAATTTGTCTGAAATGACCTCAAATCTGTCCAAGTTTATTTTTAATTTGTCTTCTTTGTTTGTTTGTTTTTTACTCACAGTTAACTTGTCAAACAAAGAATAAGCGTTATTACCTCATTAGAGCTGCCTAAACTCAGGTATTTGGGGTTATTAATTAATTAATGTTACTAATTAACGTCACCTGGCTTTGACTTGACCGGCTGACCAATCAGAGCACACCAGGCTTTTCAGGAGGCGGGGCTTAAACAGACAGAAGAGGAGCTGCAGCGACTGTTTTTAGACATTAAAGTGTGTGAACAGCTTCTAGTCGACCCCAGCAATGCCTTAACAGACGTGTAAATGTGTGTATATGGGGTCATTATTCGTGTATTTATATTTACAGACAGGAGAACCTGAAGGTAATGTGGAATCCAGCTGACTGCAGGTGTCCCACAGGGAGTGTCCAATCAGAGTGCAACTGAACGGCAACAACACACATCATGCTGTTTTATTCATGCAGGTTCCACATTCACAACACGCTTACCTTCAGCTCCAATTAGGATACAGATTCGTCATTTCACATCTTTCTCCTCTTTCAGCTCTTTCTTATCCAGCCTCTCCCTTTCGAATCCTCGGCGGACCCTGTGACTCCATCTCCCAACAGGCTTTGTGGTATATGAGTTATTTCAGGGTTATTTGATGACGAACAAGGAAAAAAAACAGACTAAAAATGAATTTGTCTTTCATTTATTGTTCATGCAGCTACAAAACAATCCAAAACATGTCCAGAATGCCTTAAAATGTGTTTAAAATGAAAAGATAGTGTGTAAAATAACTTCAAATATGTACAAAATGACCCCAAACTTGTCCAGAATGACTCACAAAATGTCTAAAATGACATCAAATTTGCAAAATGACAAGAAAATTCACAAAATGACTCATCCAGTGTGTTCAAAGTGATTTTAAAATCATCAAAGTTTCCTCAGCAATGTCCAAAATGATGAAAAATTGGTCCAAACCAACAAAAGTGTCCAAAATTTCTCAAAATCTCTCAAAATGTCTCTAAAAAGTCATATAAAGTGACTCCAAAAAGGTCTAAAAATGACTTTTGACAAAAATTACAGTTGATATAAAATGATAGAAGAGTCCACAATTTCTCAAAAGCTGTCTGAACTGACCTGAAATCTGTCCAAAATGACTCCAAAGATGTCCGAGAATAACTCGAAACATGTTTGGAATGACTCACAAAATGTCTAAAACAACCAAAAATGTACAAAATGGCTCAAAAGCCTGTTCAAAATGACAAAATATTTCCAAAATGACTCCAAAAATTTGTCCAAACTAGCGAAAATGTCCAAAATTTCTCAAAAGTTCTTGAAACTTATTGAAAACTTGCCTCAAATTATTTTAAAAATGACTTTGTGCGAAATAATAAAAATATTCAGAATGTACCTAAAATCTGTCCCAAATTACTCGAAACATGTCTAGAAGGACTTACAAAATGTCTGAAATGACTTCAAATGTTCAAAATGACTCAAAAGCTCTGAAACAGTTACTTAGAACTTGTTCAAAATTACTCTAAAAGTGAGTTAAAGTTTCTGTAAAATAATAAAAATGTCCCAAATTACTTAGAATTAGTCACAATTTATTTAAAAAGTCATCCAAAATTGTTTTAAAATGTCTAAAATGATGTAAAAGTTTGTCCAAACTCACTATACTCGGTGTTGATCTGCAGTGTTTCCATCAGAACAAGGATCCAGCAGATGTTTGTGATAAACAATCTTTGGGCTTCCTCTGAGGAGAATCCCATCCAGGCGGTTTGTTTTACAGAATCTGGTCACGTTTTGTTGTTTCTGCTCTCAGGTGAGATCCGGATACGTAGGCTGTCATTAGCAAACAGAATAATTAAAGCGGTTTAAGGTGGGATTCATTAATCACCTCCCTGTCAGAACAGGAAGTGGAAAACGTAGAATTTCTCTCACACATTTTTATTTATTATGTTTGTAATCTCTGCCATATTTTCACTTTTTCTTTTCATTTATTAGATGGACTGTCTCTCCATTAACCCAGATAATAGAGAAAGAGTTTTAAACGTGGAAAGATTTGTATTTCAACCAAAGGACTGAGTGTAACTAAGCAGAGAGCATTGTGGGACTTTAGCCAGTAAAGGAACACCATGACAGAGACTTCTGTGGTGGTTAATGACCTCTGATCAGGGCTAAGATGCTTAAGACAAACTGGGTTGTTGTCATGTTTTACATGTGTTGTGTTTGTTATTTAGTGTATCTCCAGTCTTGCTTTTCAAGTCTTCTTTTTGTCATCTTCTTTTTCTGGTTGTTCTGTTTTGTGTCTTGTTTTTGTCATTGTGTATGTTTGACATTTTGTGATGCCTTGTGTTGCATTTGTCATCTTGACTTGCTTTGTGTCTTTTGCTTTTGGTGTTATTTTGCATTTTTGTCTTTGTGTCTGTTTTTAGTTGTTTCGAGTCTCATTTGTTTCGTTTTGAGTCTCTTTTTCTGGTTGTTTTGTTTCGGTTTTGTGTCATTTTGTGTCTTGTTTTTGTCATTGTGTACCTTGTTTAACATTTCGTGTTGTCTTGTGTCGCGTTTATCATTTTGGCTTGTTTTGTGTCTTCTGCTTATGCCGTTTTCTTTTGCTTTTTGTCTTTGTGTCTTAGTTGTTTCAAGTCTCATTTGTGTTGTTTTGAGTGTCTTTTTCTGGTTGTTCTGTTTCTTTTTTGTGCTGTTTTGTGTTGCTTTGTTTCTCATTCTCTGTCTCATTTGTGTCACTTTGTGTTAGATTTTTGTCATATTGTTCTACCAGGTGGAGCCTCTTCCTGTTTAATCCTCCAGAGACCAGAGGAGGCGTCTCTCAGACTACAGTTAAAGCAGAGAGCATTATGGGAGCTTAGCTAGTAAAGGGGCACCATGACAAAGACTTCTGTGGAGGTTAATGACACCCAACCAGAGTTAATGTATTTAACACAAAAAGGAATGCACTAATTTGTGTATTAGATTGTTCTGTAGTATTTTAGCAAATGTAATATTTTTAATCTTAATTTTGGATGTTGCTCTGCAGTATTCTCACATAAACAACATTTTAGCAGGTCTTTATTTTGGACAAACGTAAACATGACTTTAGCATATACGATATCTTAACATACATGATATTATAGCATATACACAATATTTTACCATATATGATGTTTTAGCATATACAGTGTTTCAGGAGGTGTTTTTAAATACTTCCCCAGTATTTTAGCAGGTATTTATTTTGTACATTGCTCTGTGGTATTTTAGTATATACAGTATTTTAGCATATATCATATTTTAGCATATATGTAATATTTTCGCATATATAATATTTTTATTTTATCAAGTCTTCATTTTGAATGTTGTTTGGCAGTATTTTCGCATAAGTAACACTTTAGCACATACAGTATAATATTTTAGCAGGCTTTTATTTTGGACATTGCTCTGCTGTATTTTAGCAGCTATAAGTGACAAATATGTTAGCGTATATAATACATTAAAGCGTAGAATTTTTTAGCAGGTGCTATTTTCCATGTTGCTGCATTACCTGCGGTCACCTCCCTGCCTACCTGCTGATGGACGTCCAGGTGTCTGGTTTCCCCCCCTCCCCCAGTAATAGCCATAATAAACACCTCTAATAAATGAAGCTAAGTGAGCATCGGCTGCAGGAATCCACTCCGCCTCGGCCTCCACTTCACGGCCGTGCATGTGGGGGAGTTTTGTCTCTGCTGCAGATGTAAGTGCTGCTTCATTACCTCTTCAAGGAAACCCTGCTCGGCCCCCCGCTCTGTCCTTTTCCATTATCTGGAGAGATGAAACTCACACATAAACACATTAGGACTCCTCAAACACTCTGCCGTCTGGAGGGAGGCTCTTCTGAAAGCTGCTCCTCTGGATGGATGTTAGCGCTGGACAGAAGCTGCTCTCCACCGTATGCCGGTCTGTAAATGTGTGTTTCCTGTGTGTGGTTTTCAGTGTGGGAGGACGTCTGGAGGAAGGCTGCTGAGTCAAGCACTCATCACAGCAATGAGTCAGCAGAGGCCTTCTGTGATTCCACGTCAGGACGCCAGCAGTCAGAGCGGCTCTGGTTCATCACAGATGGTCACATTCAGGACTTCTACTGCTGCTCCAGCTCAGATTCTGGTCACAGTTTAGATACTTATTATTTGGAACCCAAAACTAAGTTCTATAAAGTATTTTGGCTGAATTTGGAGAATTCAGGACAAGAAACATGTCATCGGAGAAGTCGTTTAATAATGTTTAATATCTCCAGAAATAAAACTCCAGCAGCCATGAAATGTGGTGAGAACTGACAGAATAGTTTCTATCAGATCAGAATGATTGAATGGATTCGGCAGAGGACATATTTTAAATTACTGGCTCTTAAAAATGTGGAAAAAGTGCAAATTCTCCAATCCAGGCTCGCACTATGTCTCCATAAAGTTCCTATAATGTATATATATATCTAGATGGACCCATATTTCTACTAAAATACAGTCTTTGGTCCACATTTCACCAACTTTTGAGGCTCTAACATGAGCAGAATCTGATGTGTGGCAAACATGGAAAGACAAGGCTCCATTATTTAGATATAGTAGATATAGTTAAAAATGATGTAAAATTGATGCAAAATGACTCAAAATTGTCCAAATTGCCATGAAACACATCCAAAGTGTTAGAAATTGGTCCAAAATAACTTGAAATTGTCAAAAAAAAAAAACAGTCAATAATTATTGCCCCTTAACATTAGAAAAAAAGTGCATCATTTTCTAACTAATATGGTGTGTCTCTGTAAAGTTCTTGTAAGTGTTTACATATAGATGGATCCATATTTCTACTAAAATACAGTCTTTGGTTCACATTTCACCACCTTTTGAGGCTCTAACATCAGTAGAATCTGATGTGTTAAAGTTTGACCAGACAAAGTTCCAGTTTTTAGATGTTTCGATGAAATGCTGATTTCGACTCAGTGGTAGGAAACAGAAACTGGAGTTTATAGAGGTCTAGATGTTCACAGAGGTCTAGGTGTTGGTGTTTATAGAGGTCCAGATGTTCATAGGGGTCTAGATGTTCATAGAGGTCTAGATGTTGGTGTTCAAGAGGTCCAGATGTTCATAGAGGTCTAGATGTTGGTGTTTATAGAGGTCCAGATGTTCATAGAGGTCTAGATGTTGGTGTTTATAGAGGTCCAGATGTTCATAGAGGTCTAGATGTTCATAGAGGTCTAGATGTTGGTGTTCAAGAGGTCCAGATGTTCATAGAGGTCTCGATGTTCATGAAGGTCTAGATGTTCATAGGGGTCTAGGTGTTCATAGAGGTCTAGATGTTCATAGGGGTCTAGGTGTTCATGGAGGTCTAGATGTTCATAGAGGTCTAGATGTTCATAGAGGTCTAGGTGTTCATAGAGGTCTAGGTGTTCATAGAGGTCTAGATGTTCAGGGAGGTCTAGATGTTCATGGAGGTCTAGATGTTCATGGAGGTCTAGATGTTCATGGAGGTCTAGGTGTTCATAGAGGTCTAGGTGTTCATGGAGGTCTAGATGTTCATAGAGGTCTAGGTGTTCATGGAGGTCTAGATGTTCATAGAGGTCTAGGTGTTCATAGATCTCTAGATGTTCATAGAGGTCTAGATGTTCATGGAGGTCTAGGTGTTCATAGAGGTCTAGGTGTTCATAGAGGTCTAGATGTTCATGGAGGTCTAGGTGTTCATAGAGGTCTAGGTGTTCATGGAGGTCTAGATGTTCATAGAGGTCTGGGTGTTCATAGATCTCTAGATGTTCATAGAGGTCTAGATGTTCATGGTGGTCTCGGTGTTCATAGAGGTCTAGGTGTTCATAGAGGTCTAGATGTTCATGGAGGTCTAGGTGTTCATAGAGGTCTAGATGTTCATGGAGGTCTAGTTGTTCATAGAGGTCTAGATGTTCATGGAGGTCTAGGTGTTCATAGGGGTCTAGATGTTCATAGAGGTCTAGATGTTCATGGAGGTCTAGATGTTCATGGAGGTCTAGGTGTTCATAGAGGTCTAGGTGTTCATGGAGGTCTAGATGTTCATAGAGGTCTAGATGTTCATAGAGGTCTAGGTGTTCATGGAGGTCTAGGTGTTCATAGAGGTCTAGGTGTTCATAGAGGTCTAGGTGTTCATAGAGGTCTAGATGTTCATAGAGGTCTAGGCGTTCATAGAGGTCTAGGTGTTCATAGAGGTCTAGATGTTCATAGAGGTCTAGGTGTTCATAGATCTCTAGATGTTCATAGAGGTCTAGATGTTCATAGAGGTCTAGATGTTGATATTGTAAAAAATTTAAAATCTGCATCATGATGTCTTCATGTTGAAGTTTAACAACATACAAAGCTTTTCTTTTTTTGCCTCAAAAATGTTCCCATACAGATATTGGAAATGAACACTGAACAGAGAAACTGATGATAATTCAACAAATATTTCAATTTGGACAAATTTCGCAGCATTTTAGACTAATCTGTGTCATTTTGAACAGATTTCAGGTCAAAATAGCTAAAAAAAACCAAAAACTTTCCACACATCAGATTCTACTGATGTTAGAGCCTCAAAAGGTGGTGAAATGTCAACTAAAGACTGTATTTTAGTAGAAATATGGGTCCATCCATATAAAAAACACTGACAGGACCTTTATGGAGACACTATACCAAACGGAATTGGAAACTTTTGCATTTTCATAATTATCTAGAGCCAATAATTATCCATAATTGTCAATTTTGACAATTTTGAGTCCTTTTGAACAAATTTCCAATGATTTTGAGAATTTTTGGACACATTTTGCATCATTTTGGGCAGGTGTTATATCAAACTACTGCTGTTAGAGCCTCAACAGTTGGTGAAATGTTGACCAAAGACTGTATTTTAGTGGAAATATGGATCCATCCATGCACTTACTGGAACTTTATGGGGGCACATTATGAACCTGGTGTGAAAATGTTGCACATTTTTCCCATTTTTAAACATCCATGATGAAACTGTGTCCTCTGCTGGATCCATTCAATCATTCTAAACTGATAGAAACTCTTCTCTCTGAGTTCTTCACACCTTTCATGACTGTTGGAATCTTATTTCCGAAGATATTAAACCCTGAAAATGGCTTCACAGGTTTTTTAGAGGGTGGAAAAACTTGTGAAAATGTCAAGATTCTGTCAAAACATTCTACAGATCTCAGATTTGTTTGTCAGAGTTTAGTTATTTGTCATTTGGAAATGTGAGACGGTGGAGTCAAAACACTGTAGAACTAACAGACTGACCCAGATATTAAACTGTGGATGTGAATAACAGACTTTAAAGGCAGCATTAAGGAAGAGAAATCCATTTTACTTGTGATTAAACTGCCGCTGTGTGGGATTAGGACCAGTCGTGTTGTATTCCTGCGAGCTAATTATCCACATCCATGAAGAGAAGCGACAGAAAGTGAAACAAAATGCTAATTTAAGGCCAAGATCCATTTTAATTCTCGTCACCGGAGAAGAAACTACAGATGTGCTCCCAGAGAAGGGATAAATATTCATGCAGTAAAAACGAAGGGGCTTAATCAGGCACGGATTCAGGCGTATATTGTAACCTTTCAGTGAAATTAAAATCTCTGCTGCCAGTCTTGTTCAGGCGACCATGAAGGTCAGAGGGAAGAAAGAACAGAAACGGTGCTTTCAATCTGCATACGAGGAGCTGGGAGGACCTGGCAGAGCCGTCGCTGCCCTTCACCGGCAGATCCTTCCCTCCGGCGGACGATATAAAACAGCGAGTGCTGACTCAGAGCTTCCAGAAACTCATTTGTGGCTTCTTCTATTAACATGTTAAACAGGGAGGTCGCAGTTGGAGTCACGGGGCCCAAAGGAAGCTTGTTAGGACCGACGGCTGGGCTGCACTCGGCAACGTTGCTTCAAGTCGACAACAAGTTGCTTTGAGTTGGGCAATTTGGTTTAACCCTCTGAACCCGAGAAACCAACCAGCAGAAAGTTTTCTGGAAAACCAAACATGACCCCATTTATCAGCCGCAAACTGTAAAAACAGAAAGATCTTCAACTTTACCACGGTCTGTGAATGCATCTTTTGGTCTAACGTCAGGAAAAATAAGCAATAACAGAGTCAAAGTTAAACACGCACAATAGAAACCTTTGGCAGCAGATAATCTGTGCAATTTTAAGCTATTTTGGACAATTTTACAGTCATTTAGGATCAAATTTCTTGTGCTTCTGGACAGGTTTTGTGCCATTTTGGATGTCTTTCAGGTCTTTTTGGAACATTTGGTCAGATTGGACACATTTTGAGTACTTGTGGACAACTATGGAGTGATTTCAGACAGTTTTTCAAATCATTTTGGACAGATTTAGTCAATCTGTACAAGTTTAGTCAGCTTGTACAGATGTTGACACATTTTGGACCATTTTACAGTCGTTTAAAGATAAATTTCCAGTATTTCCAATAATTTTGGACAGGCTTTTGAGAACATTTTGTCAGATAGGACACATTTTGAGGTTATTTTGGACAGTTTTTTATCATGTTGGACAACCTTTGAATCATTTTGTACAGTTGTCAAGTTATTTCAGGTCCTTATAGACAGCTCTTTTACACATTAAACAGGTTTTGAGTCATTTTGGACAATTTTACATTCATTCAGGGCCACATTTCCAGTATTTTTAGACAGGTTTTGTATGATTTTGGACAATTTGCCAGTTTTTTAAGAATGTTTTGTCAGATTGGACAAATTCTGAGGGGTTTTTTTTTGTGGAGAATTGAAGTCATTTTACATAGTTTTCAGGTTATTTGGGACAATTGAAGTCATTTTTACATAGTTTTCAGGTTATTTGGGACAATTTAAGTCATTTTTACATAGTTTTCAGGTTATTTGGGACAATTGAAGTCATTTTACATAGTTTTCAGGTTATTTGGGACAATTGAAGTCATTTTTACATAGTTTTCAGGTTATTTGGGACAATTTAAGTCATTTTTACATAGTTTTCAGGTTATTTGGGACAATTGAAGTCATTTTACATAGTTTTCAGGTTATTTGGGACAATTGAAGTCATTTTTACATAGTTTTCAGGTTATTTGGGACAAGTTTTTGTCATGTTGAACATTTTAGACAATTTTACACGTGTTTAGGGCCAAATTTCCAGTACTTTTAGACATGTTTTGTGTAATTTTAAACAGTTTGCAAGCCTTTTTGGAATATTTTCATCAGATTGGACGCATTTTGAGTACTATGGAGTGATATAAGACAGTTAAGTTTGGACAGGTTTTGAGACATTTTGGACTGTGTTAGCAACGTTGGATAGTTTTTATGTCATTTTGGAGAAGTTTTTTCATACTGGACAACCATTGAGCCATTTTGTACAGCGGTTAAATTATTTGGAATAGCTTTAAAGTTATTTTTGAGAGGTTTCTGGTAGTTATGGGCAGTTTTACAGTGGTTTAGGGCCACATGCTCTGTATTTGTGGACAGTTTTGGTGCAATTTTTGACAGTTTGCAAATCTTTTGGTGAAGTTTTTGGGATGTGGAACCCATTTGAGCTATTTTGGACAATTTCAGTCACTTTAGACAGGCTCGGAGTAATTTTGGACACCTTTTTCACATTGGACATATTTGAAGTCATTTTGGATATTTTTCAAGTTCTTTTAGACATTTTGGATGATTGCATAATCATTTTTGGACAAGTTTGAAGTCATTTTGGACACAATTTTTAGCGATTTTGGACAATTTCAGAGTGAATTTAGACAGGCTCTGGGTCATTTTTGAAGCTTTTTTTTGAACAATGGACACATTTTAAATAATTTTGAACAGATTTTGAGTCATTTGAACAAGCGTTTGTCACAATGGACAGAGTTTAAGTCATTTCAGACAGCTTCCACGCCATCATGGGCAATTTCACAGTCATTTCAGAGTTATTTCTGGTACTTTTGGGCAGATTTTAATCAATTTTGCACCAACCATGAAACAGAAATGAAGATTTCCAGGCAGTGATTCACTGTTTGCTGCTTCAGAAAGTCAGACTGACATTAAAAATAAACCTGTTGGTGATCGAGTCGGACAGAAAGGAGGTAAATGTGAACTGCAGGCAGATAAAAGTCAGAGAACGATTCATGTCAGAGGATTTTTTGGAGTCTGCAGGGATCTCTGCTGTTCCGTCTGCGGCATAGGAGGAGATATTGTGACCTGCAGTGACCCATTAGTGGTGAAAGCAGCAGAATGCTCCTTTAATCTCCACCTGCTCGTTATCCAGACCCGCCTCAGCTTTCATCTCCTGCTCTGAAGCTGCTCCACTGGATCTGAAAATGTCTGTTTTAAAGACGTTTCCCGCTGTTTTCTCTGAGAGGACTCACAGTAAAAATCAGCTCCCTGTTGGTTGACGCTCACACAGACACACAGGTGTCATCCTCACAGCAAATGTGAGTTTTATTATTTCATCCTCAGCAAAATATCACACAAGTAAGAGTCAATATGGACAGTTTTCTGAGTCATTTTGGACAGATTTAGTCATTTTCAAGCCATTTTAGACAGATTTAAGTTTATTTTAGATGATTTCAGTCATTCTGGGCAGTTATGGAATCATTTTGAACATTTTTTTTACAGATTTTGAGTTATTTTGGACAATTTTAGAGTCTCTTCAGACAGTCTTAAAGTCATTTTGGGCAAGTTTCTTTCACGTTGAATGTATTTTGAGTCATTTTGGTCGATGTTTCAGTAATCTTGGTCATTTTTTCTGGCATTTTGGGGAGTTTTTAAGCAATTCTAGATATCTTTAGAGTAACTGGACAGATTTGTGACAAATTTTGAGCTGCAATTTCAGTCACTTTAAACATGTTCTGAGTCATTCTGGATTTATTTTTTTTCATGTTGGACTTATCTTGAGTCATTTTGGGCATTGAGACAGTTTTTCAGTCATTTTGGACCATTTAAAAGTAATTTTGGACAGGTTTGAAGTTGTTTTGGAGACATTTTTGATAAATTTTGAGCTATTCTGGATAATTTCAGAGTCACTTTAGACAGACCTCAAGTCATTTTGAACAGGTTTTTTCATGTTGACAATTATTCCATCATTCTGGACAGTTTTAAGTAGTCTTTAGAGAAACTTTGGACAAATTTTTTGACAAATATGACAAATTTTGAACCATACTGGACAATTTGAGTCATTATAGACAGGTGTCACATCATTCTGGACTGTTTTATTTTTCATGCTGGACATATTTTGAGTCATTTTGGACGATTTTACTGTAATTTAGAACAATTTTCAGAGATTTCAACTTCTTTTAGATAACTTTAGTTTGGCAGACTTTTTTTTTTTATCAATTTTGAGCTGTTTTTGACCATTTTAGAGTGACTTTAGACAGACTCTGGATCATTGTGGTCAAGTTTTTTCATATTGGACACATTTTGAGTAATTTTGGAGAGTTTTTCAGTGATTTTGATCAGTTTTCATGTTATTTTAGATGCACATTTGTCATGCTGGAGACATATTGAGGCATTTTCAAAGTAACTTTCTACAGGTTTCAAGTCATTTTAGACAGCTTTAGAGTCATTTTGGACATTTGTGGAATCATTATGGGCTGTTTTTTTATTGCCTCTGTGGGAATCTCCACTGAAGAAAAGAAAACCAGAGACTTTTTCATTAAACTGAATGTATTTTTATGATTTCACCCTGTGAATAATCCGCTGAGGTATTGATCTGGCCACTGTCTCGTCGTCTCTCTGTTATTCTGGTCTCTTCTGATGGCAGTGTGCTGATGAAGGAGGAGGAATCAGTGCTCGGCTCGCTAATGATCTTGTTGTGAATGTGCAGACAAAGCGTACATCTGAAGATAAAACCCCGCTGAGCCGACACACTTTCTTTGTTTCACTAATGAAAAACAAAAGTGTGGATTTCAGATACGAGCGGCGCTTTTCAAACTGCATGAGCAGATATAAACCCGAGCATCAGCGGAGACGTAATCGTGTAGAATTCTGTATTCTAAAGTAATTATCAGAAGCAGCCCATGCTCTGGCTCTTTGTCTGCCTCGGCCTCAACTTGAACCGGAGGAAATGTACTAATGGAGACGAGTTTAGCTGGAATATGGCAGAATAATGATGTGGTGTGGAGCTCGTTAGTGTTTCTGCCACTGTCATTATGGAGCTACGATAAAATAATTAAAGACTGATGATGTTAGACCAGAGATCCTCAGCAGTCGGTTCACCTGCAGCGACGACACCTGTAGAGCCACTCTGGATCGTCTGGAGTCATTTTAGACAGATTTAAGTTTATTTTGGACAATTTCAAGTCAGGGTTAGGGTTAGGACAATAACAGACTATAAGCGCAGTGATCAGCTGGTTAGCCATGATTCCACTATCCCTGACACCCTGAACATATTCTGTGCTTGTTTTGACATCTGGCAGCAGAGAGAGTGTTCATCTACCCCGACTGGAGGAACAGAATCAGTCTCTAGTCCTGCAGCTGCACCAAGAGAGCTCTTCCATGAAGAGAATCAACACCAACAAAGCTGAAGGACCAGATAGGGTGTTGGGTCACACTCTGAAATTATGTACCAACCAACTGGCAGGAGTATTTCTGGACATTTTCAACCTGTCCCTGCAGCTTGCCACAGTCCCTGTTAGCCTCAAAACCTCCATCATTGTGCCTGAACGATTACCGCCCTGTTGCTCTGACTCTGGTGATTATGAAGTGCTTTGAGAGGATCGTCCTAAAGCACATCAAGGACGTCATCCCTGCTGGTCTGGATAAATATCAGTTCACCTACAGGGAGAACAGATCAGCAGAGGATGCAGTCTCCATGGCACTTCACACAGCCCTGACCCACCTGCAGCTTCCTAACACCTGTGTGAGGATGCAGATGTGGACTTCAAACTGACGCTGAAGCTCCATAACCTGGGACTGTCCGCAGAGAGGAGATCCAGCACCTTATTCAGTGGTGTTCAGACAACAACCTTGTTCTGAACACCAGCAAGATCAAGGAGGTCATCGTGGACTACAGGAGGTCCAGTAGAACAGAGCAGCTCCTCTCCTCATCAAGCGGGAAGTGGTGGAGCATGTGGACAACATCAAGTTCCTGGGCGTCCACAGTACATCTGACCTGACCTGGTCACCTGGTGAAGAAGGCTCAATCAACAAAGACTCTTCTTCCTCAGGAAGCTGAAACGTGCTGGTCTCTCCCCTCAGCTCCTGGTAAACTTCTACAGAGCCACAACAGAAAGCATCCTTTGTCTTGGTGCAACAGTGTGATACGGCACAGCTTAGGACAGAAAGAACTTATCCTGGGTGGTGAAAACTGCACAGAGGATCGTGGGAAGTCCTCTACCAGACCTGGACTCAATACAGGAGGTCCTCGAAGTTCCATTCCTACAAACTGATTTTGAATTTCGCCATAAGTTGGAGCTCCAGAGAAAATGTGAACAACGCCTTTACGTGCATCACAATATCGATCCGTTCTTCATAAAAGTCATGAACACCAACAACTTTAATGCTTGTAAGAGACATTTTACAAGAAGATAACAGAATAGATTCCACTGTTTTACAACTTGATCTGATAAAGCCGATGTTCGTTGGTGTTTCACTGTGTTCCAAACGTTTATTAAATCTAATTTCACTTACATGGCGTGTTGCCCTGAAGGCAGAATTATCGATGTACTTTTATTTTGAAATTGCTTGTTGACAGTTGTCACATCCTATTTTGATGCTTGGCTTTACCTGTTTGTAGTTTTCTGGATGCACAGAGGCCATGTCGTCAGGAAGTAACTTCATTTTTGGACTGACTGCTGAAGTTAAAATGATTTATTTACACATATTTATGTTGTTTTATTCTGTTTTTGTTACAGTTTTCACTTTGTAATGTGTATCAAGAGCCACAGTAAAGAAGTCAAGTTTGCTGTGACTCACAATTCATTCTGCACAAGTTTAACTCGTTGGACAGCTGCAGCGTTTACCATCACCATTTTCTTTGTCATCAGAACAGTCTGACTTACGCTGGGAATGAAGGGAAAAATTAGTGAATGTTGCACAATCCAAGATGGAGTACAACCAGAGAATGGAAACAAAACCGTCTGATAGCACCGTGTGACGACGTATTCATCCGCTCTGCTTAGCAACTAGTTCCATGTAACCAGTTGGTTTAACGATGAAACGCTGTAAGTCGAGGACGTCATAAACTGAGGACTTCCTGTGTACGTTGGCCGGATCCAGAGGAAGGCCCGATGTATCCCTGCAGACCCACCCGGAAAATGGGCTGTTTGTTCAACTTTCCTCGGGCAAACCGTACAGGAACATAAAAAGTCCGACTTCCACAGTGAAAACCAGTTTTTATTCCAGAACGATCTGATCCATTTCCCCCAAACACACAAATAGACACACTGTGTGCAACAAAGAACTGAGTCTTCACTGGACTGCCCATCCTACTGCTCATGCAAACTAATTCTGTTGACATATTTACATCTTTTGAGGATTTTTTATTTTATTTGTATATGGTGTGCTGTTTTTTGTCTTTTATCTATAAAGCTGGGAGTCGCCAACCGAAATTTTACTGTGTTGAAACACAATGACAGTAAAGATTCTTGATTTTTGATCAGTTTCAAGCAATTTTGGACAAATTAAGAGTCATTCTGGAAAGATGTTTGACAAATTTGACTAAAGAGAGTCATTTTGAACTGTTTTAGACAAATTTCAAGCCATTTTGGAGTAATTTTTGGCAGCTTTCGTGTTTTTTGGACCCATATCTGTCACTTTGGACAAATTTAAAAATAATTTTAGACACTTTCACAGTCATTTTGAACAGTATTCTAAGTCATTTCGGACATGTTCAGTCATTGTAGGACAGGTTTAAGTTTATTTTGGACCATTTTTTGGACAGGTTCTTGTCACATTGGACAAACCTTGAGTGATTTCGGACAGATTTAGTCATTTTTGTCATTTTTGAAGTTATTTTGGACAATTTTACAGTCATTTTGAACATTTTTTTATGCTTGACAAATTTTGAGAATTCTGGACTGTTTCTAGGTCATTTTGTTTCTTTCATCCAATAAATAAATTCTGAGTTATTATTAATGATTTTTTACAATTATTCTGGATGTGTTTTGCCATGCTCAACATATTCTGAGTCATTCTAGACAGGCTTTAAGTAATTTTGGAGAGGTTTTTTTACAGGATGAACTAATTTTGAGTCATTTTGTACAATTTGACTGTTATTCAGGACCAATTTACAGTCATTTGGGACAGATTTGGGGTCATTTTTTAGTCTTTTTCGCCCCATATTTGAAAGTTTTCTCTGGTGAATTATCAGAAAACAGGCATTAAAGTGCTCCAGCTGTGAGAGTTGGAGGGTCACATACATAAAATAAATGAAAAATGAGCATCTAAAGCCACTGTTTAGCCAATCTGCTTTGTATTTGTAAAACTGGCAGATACTGAAAGCTGAAAATAAAGAGTGCAGTAGAAAACAGAGCATCATTTGAGCTGAAAAAACAAACAGGACACCTTACATAAGGTAAAGTTTCAGTGAAAACCAACCAGCTGCAGGCCAAACCCATGTTTTCTGCTTTACTTTCTGTTACCTTCAGTCTTGTTTTTCAGCGAACAAAGGAAGTCGGTCTGAGTCGAAGCTGCTGGAGATGTTTTACCTTTTCATGAGACAAAAGTACATTCAGCAGCTTTATTCCAGCTCCGATAGCTGCTGAAAGAAGAAGCGTTGGAGGTAAAATCCCACTGCGGGGTTTAGTCACACTTTATTCAATTTGCCTCAAACCTTTGTGAGAGAATTAAAAGGAATCAAGCGACGTTCGCAGCTCCTCTGTTCCCAGATTTGTAGGTAATATTTGCAGTAAAGGCAAATCAAAGTTCCAGGAATAATAGAGAGACCTCGGGGATCCACAGCTCCCAGATCAGCGTGGAGCTCTTTGATAGTACAGGAGGAAGACAAGCTGTGTTTAGTGGAAGAATTTAGCTTCACTTTGAACACAAAACACTCAGAGTTTAGTTTCGTTTTTACGCATCTGATCAGGAAACACATGAAGCGTCTAACGATGGAGTGAAGCCACGGAAAGCTGCTGCTTTCACTTTGTTCAGCCTAAAGTCACATCAGATTTTAGTGCGTTTATGAAACAGCTGGTGTGAGCCAACGTTAGTCCATTTGAACAGCAGTTTCACATGCTCTCAGTTCTTTGGACATGTTTTGTAACATTGGACAAACCTGAAGTCATTTTAAACAGGCTAAGTCTTTGGTTGGTTTTTGAAACAACGGTCTCAAAAAAGCTAAAGTTTTTGTCACATTGGAAACATTTTCAGTGATGCTGGACAATTTAACAGTCATTTTGGATGGTTCTTGTCAGGTTGGAAACATTTGGGGACATTTTTTACGAGATTTTGAATAATTATGTGGATGAAAACTTGTTGTTGGTCAGACATCAGACTGGTTGGATGTAAACTTGTTGGTCAGACATCAGACTGGTTGGATGAAAACTTGTTGTTGGTCAGACATCAGACTGGTCGGATGAAAACTTGTTGTTGGTCAGACATCAGACTGGTTGGATGAAAACTTGTTGTTGGTCAGACATCAGACTGGTCGGATGAAAACTTGTTGTTGGTCAGACATCAGACTGGTTGGATGAAAACTTGTTGTTGGTCAGACATCAGACTGGTTGGATGAAAACTTGTTGTTGGTCAGACATCAGACTGGTTGGATGAAAACATGTTGTTGGTCAGACATCAGACTGGTCGGATGAAAACTTGTTGTTGGTCAGACATCAGACTGGTTGGATGAAAACATGTTGTTGGTCAGACATCAGACTGGTCGGATGAAAACTTGTTGTTGGTCAGACATCAGACTGGTTGGATGAAAACATGTTGTTGGTCAGACATCAGACTGGTTGGATGAAAACATGTTGTTGGTCAGACATCAGACTGGTTGGATGTAAACTTGTTGGTCAGACATCAGACTGGTTGGATGTAGACTTGTTGTAGGTCAGACATCAGACTGGTTGGATGAAAACTTGTTGTAGGTCAGACATCAGACTGGTTGGATGTAGACTTGTTGTAGGTCAGACATCAGACTGGTTGGATGAAAACTTGTTGTAGGTCAGACATCAGACTGGTTGGATGTAGACTTGTTGAGGCATCAGACTGGTTGGATGTAAACTTGTAGGTTGGATGTGACAGGAAGTTGCAGTAACTCAGATCTTCTCTCTGGTTGTCCACCAGTGGACAGCTGAAGATGCTCTGATGGATCTGCTGAGGCTGCAGCATGAATCCATGGAGCTGCTGTGGGGAAAGTTTCCTCCTTAAAACCAACACAGTCTTTCTACAGACACACTTTCTGGAAACCACTAAAATGTTTGTGTAGCGCCGAATGTCAGAAACTGTCACCGAGTGAAGGCTGCCAGTCTTTGATAGCAGACTTCATTCAGAACGTTGACGGAAAAACAAACAAATCCACTTCCTGTGTAGCGACATCTGTAGAAGCCGACTTCATTCACAGTCGTCCCAGTTTAGTTCTCTTGATGCTACGCAGTCGTCTATTGGACCAAACTACCTGAAGAGGTCACACAGTTTGTTTTATTCAGTTCTTGTTTGAAGTTTTTGTCACGTTGGACACATGTTAATCATTTTGGACAAACCTTTTTTGAGATCGCTTTGTATAATTTTGGTCAACTAAACAGTCATTTTGGGCAGTTTTCAGTCCTTCTTGAAATGTCTGTCATTTGAACAGTTTTTTGGGTGGTTTTGGACATTTTTTCAAGTCATTTTGGACATTTTTTATTTTTTTCTGCTCTTGTGTGGCTACGTGTACATCTATCTTACCAGACTTTATTCATCATATTCCTAATTTCAAACTTGACTTCATTTAGTCTTGTTCATACTTTTGCCTACTTTAGACTTGACTTGTGTTCAGCTCCAACTTTTCCCGTCAGAATAACAGAATATTGTGCAAACAGCAGTCAAACAGTCTTTGTGTTGCTACTGACTGTGTCCGTGTCTTTAGGGCCACGTATATACGAGTCTCTAATATAACTCCATCCTCCAACGGCTGCTTCCAGTCAGCACATCTGGATCCTCTGGGACGAGGTCGGACCGGAGACTGAACGTTCAGCTGACAAACCTGCAGAAATGTGATGAATCACGTCGACTTGGAGGCAGAATCTCAGAGGAAGGCTCCCAACATCTTCACCAGACTCACCGCTTTAAAACAGAAAGTGCAGCGCCGGCCGAGTTTTGCATAAAAAGCAGTTTTTTAGTGGAAGTATGTAGGAGGCTGTTGAAAAGAGCGGCGCTGTGCAGGTGAGGAGGTCACCAGCGGCTCAACGGCGTTTCTTCTTTTAGCTCGTTCTGTTTCAGGCATCTGAAGTGAAGCTCTGAGGATCCATCATCATCACTGAGCATCGGTTCGCTGGAAAACCCCTGTTATATGGAAGGTCACGGCTTTAGATTGGACACATTTTTAGACATTTAGAGCAGGTTTGATAAATCATTCAATGACAATTTGAGTCATTATGGACTAGTTTCAAGTCATTTTAGACAGATTTTTGACATGTTTGGTGACATTTTTAGACATTTTCAACCAATTTTAATCCCTTTTGGGGTCATTTTAGGACATTTTAAAGCATTGTGGATGAATTTGTGTCACATTATACAATCTTTGAATTATTTTGGACAGTTTTAGTAATTCTGAGCAGTTTCTAAATTCTGCTGTTGTTTTGTTTGCACAACAGTCAGTCTGGTCCCCACACTAGTCTCATGACACTGAGTCAAGTTTTTGTCACGTTGGACACATTTTGAGTCATTTTGGACAGGTTTTCAAAATATTTTAGACACATTTTGAGACATTTAGACCAGATTTTGAATCGATGTGGACATTTTTTGTCATTCTGGACTGGTTTCAAATCATTTTGGACAGATTTTTGACATGTTTGGTGAAAACTTTTAGACATTTTCACCTGATTTTGATTCATTTTGGAGTCAATTCAGAAAATTTTTAAATATATTTTGGAGGAATTTGTGTCACATTGGACAAACCTTAAATCATTTTGGACAGTTTCAGTCAATTTGAACAATATGATGTCAAGTGAACACATTCTGAATTATTTTGGAACGGGTTTTAAAACTTTGGACTAAATGTGAGACATTTAGGCCAGATTTTGAATCATATTAGGCAATTTTCAAGTTTATTCACACTAGTTTTTGTCAAGTTACACACAATTTGGAGTCTTATTTGGCAATTGTTAAATTATTTTGGGTGAATTTGTGTCACATTGGACAAATTTTCAATAATTTCGAACAATTTTAGTTATTTTGGACAGTTTCTGTTTGGTATACATACACACACACACACACACACACACACATATATATATATATATATATATATATATATATATTTAAAACATTTAATATTTGTATGTTTTGCTTTGTTTTTTTTAAATGTATTTGTATTTAGTAAATAATTGGATTTTTATACAATCATTTATTAGATTTTTTTTAAAAACATCAAATTTAATAAAGTATTTTTTAATATTTGCGGAGTATATATATATATATATATATATATATATAGATATACATATAGATATATACACAATGTGTATTGTTGACAATTCAAAAGCTATTTTAAGAAAATTTTTGAAATATTTTAAGTATTTTTCCTTTACTTTTTGGAAACTTCTTTGTATTTTTTTCAATTTATTTTTTCTGATAATTTATTAGATTTTTTGGAACATATATTTTAATTAGTACTGTTAATATTTGTTGATTTTTATCCATATTTATTCCTGACTTCCTCTAAAATTGTTGGCACAGTTCAGATGTCTGAGTTTTTCCACCAAACAGTGATTTAATTATTTTCCCTCTAAGCTTCTTACAAACTCCAATAAATGTTCCAACAATCCGACATCTCAGCGAAACATTAAAGTTTGAAGAGAAGCTGAGAAGAGAACACTTCTTATTGATCAGAGTGAATAAATTATCCTAAAACTGGACAGAAACAGCCAAATAAAGCAGCAGCTCTGAGCTCTGGCTGAAGCAGGAGTTTTACTGCAGTCATGAAGTATTTTGATGTATTAGTACTTTAATTTGCTGCTGTCGCATAAATTAACAAGGATCAGACTCAGATTCAGTAAAAAGGATGAAAACAAAAGAGGAGCAGCTGAAAATCAACAGAGCGTCATTTTAAAAAGTGAAGCTAATCTACACTTCTGAAGTTTATTATGATTATTATGAAGTCTGTCGTCAAACTGAAAGAATCTGAGCAGACATGAAGCGTCCCTACAGGAGGTTTTACAGCGAATGGCCTCACTGGATGGAGATTAATGCCTGACAACAAAACACCTCTGAGAAATAACAACAGCATAGAGTATTTTAGATGCAGTGTAGGAATAAACTGAACCTGAGGATGAATCGTATGAAGGACAAAGGACGCTCAGTTCTCAGTCACTCTGAAATGTTTTTGTCACATTGAACAAATTTTTTTCGGTGATTTTAGACAGTTTTCAACCTGTTTTGGAGTAGTTTTATTCACGTTTGACACATTTAGAGTAATTTTGGATAACTGAAGGGTCGTTTTGGATGATTTTCCAGCTGACAAGTATTTTTGTCTTGTTGGATAAACTTTTAGTCATTTTGGACAATTTTCAGGTGATTTTAGACAAATTTCAGGTCATTTTGGAGAATTTTTAGGTGATTTTAGACCAATTTCAGGTCATTTTGGACAATTTTTCAAATCATTTCAGACCATTTTGAGGCTATTTCAGACAGACTTCAAGTCATTTTGGCTGGTTTTTGACATGTTGGACACATTTTTAGGCATTTTGACCGGATGTTTGAGTCATTTTTGGACTACTACACAGTCATTTAGGACAGTTTTCAAGTCATTTTTAAATGCTATTGCCATGTTGAACACATTTTGAGTCATTATGGATAGTTTTTCGGTGATTTTGGACCATTTGAAAATTATTTTGAGTCTATTTGAGACCATCTTTAAGAGTTAAGGACCTCAAAAAAGCTAATTGGAGTCAGGTGTTAGCACACCTGAAGTCCTGTTAAGAAAATGAGTTTGGAGGTGCGGACTACAGCTACTATGATGGATAAAAACTGAAAAAACACTTTTTTAATTTGCTCTGCACAAAAATAATACGCTCATGTGAGCCATGTCTTGCCAAAAAGAGCTTTCAGGGGATCTATGATCAAGAATTGCTGATTTCCATTAAGCTGAAAAGGTTTCAAAGACTTTAGAAATTCCCCAGTCTACAGTTGGTCAAACAATCTACAAACAGAGATGCTTTGGGACTGTGGCTACTCTACCAAGAAGTGGGCGTCCAGTCAAAATGAGCCCAAGAGCACAACGAAGATTCATCAATGAGAAAAAGAAGCAACCCTGAATGGCAACCAAAGATTTGAAGGCGTCATTGGAACTGGCTAAAATCTGTGTTCGTGAGTCTGTAGGAAGTAAGACATTTAACCAGCAGGGTGTCCATAACAGGACACCAAGGAGGAAGCCACTGCTGACTCAGAAGAACATGGCTGCATGACTGAAGTTTGAGAAAGATCACACTGGTTTTGCTCTGTTGGCATAATGTTTTGCGGACTGATGAAACAAAGATTGAACTAGTTAGAAAGAACACACAGGAAAGGTCACTGCAGGAAAACACCATCCCAACCATATGGTATGCTGAAGGAAACATCATGGTCTGAGCCTGGCCAGCTTGCAGTCATCAAGGGGAAGATGAATTCCCAAATGTATCAAAAAAATCCACAACAGAACGGCTGCAGACAAACAAAACCCATCTTTTGGAGCAGACTTCAAACCAACGAAGATGATGTGGATTGACTTGAAGAGAGTCATACATGAGACATCCAAAGAATCTGACAGAGGAAAAGCAGTTGTGCAGGAAGAATGGGCTAAAAGTCCTTCTGAACGATGAGCAGGTCTGATCCACAGCTACAGGAAGTGTCTGGTTGAGGTTATTACTGCCAATGGGGGTCAACCAGTTATTAGTACCAAGGGTTCACTCCCTCTTTCCAACACCATTTGAATGAATGAATCAATGTTGAATGAGTGTTCAATGAACACATGAAAGATCTGTTATTATTTTAGGCACATTATGTTTGTGACTTAGATGAAGATCAGATCACATTTTAGGACAAATGAATGCAGAAAACCATGCGATTCCAAAAGGTTCACATGAGTTTTTTGTATTTTTGATGCACTGTGAGAATAAACTGAGCTGTACGAAAGACGAAGGATGGAGCTTTATGTTGTTTGGGTCTGAAAGCATGGAAGAAAAAGAAACGGAAACCAAAGCGATTGAATATGCTTCACAGAGGAATCCAGGCTAAATCGATTTGGCAGAAGTGAAATGCGAAGCTGTTTTCACACCGAAGCGCCGGGTTATTCTTCAGGGTCTGTTTACAGCTTGATCTGTGAAAGGGCAGGAACAAGTCGGTCCAGAGTGCTGCTTTTATTTCAACTCGAGTTAAGACGACAGACCCACTAAATATCTGGCCGCAATCAATGGTCATCGATCAATCCCCCCGAAATGCTTTTATTTCAGGCACAGTATTGACCAAACTGAAAAGTGGTGCGTGGTTAATGGAGAGAAAAGGGAAAAGCAGAATGCTGCTGATACTCTGAACTCTGCTGTCCTGGTAATGAAACAGGAGAGACACTTTCAAGGCTTCAATAGAAGGTTTCAGCACTGTGCAGCTTTCAGTGCAGAAATAAATCCTCGCTCTGCATTCTGCTAAACTGAAGCTGCTTCTAAAACATCCTCATATCCTGCCCAAAGAATTCATTTTATGCTCTATTCATTTCTTTGTCTGTAGAGAAACATGACTGGTACCTGTTATAAGATATTGTTTCCCTGAAGATAAAACCAGAGATGCAGCACCATGAAGACTCTTCAATGAATTCATTAAAAAGAGAAAATGTAAAACAGAAAAGTGATTACAAAAGTTTTTACCTTTATTAAAGTGAATCACCTGATTGAACTCAGCCAGTTGGTTCATTAATGGATGATCTGAGGTCAGTGATTGTAGGATGAAGACTCCTGGATCTGAAGGTCCAGTCTGTGGTGGATCAGAACTCCTGGATAGAACTACACCATCAAGACTAAAGAACCAAGAAACTCTGAGGAAAGCATTTTGAAAAGCATCAGTCAGGACGATACAAGAACATTTAAAGTTCCTGAAGATCTCTTGGAGTCCAGTTAAATCCATCATTAAGAAATGGAAGGAAGATGGAACATGAATAGATCTGACTAGAGCAGGACGTCCTCAAGACCTGAGAGACTAGAGAGGGAGGCCACCAAGACTCTATGACTCCTCTGAAGGAGTTCCAGCTTCAGCAGCTGAGATGTTAGAGAGTGTTCATCCAACAACTGTTGTCTGTTCTTCACCAGTCAAAGCTTTATGGAGACAAAGAGAAAGACTCTGATGGAAAAAGCTCCAATTAAATGTGGACTAGAGTTCACCAGAAGACATGTGGAGACTCTGAAGACACCTGGAAGAAGGTTCTTTGGTCTGAGGAGACCAGGATGGAGCTTTATGTCCATCAGAGTAGATGTTTAGCAGACACCAAATGCTGAATGTCATCACAAACAAACCATCAACGCTGTGAAGCATGGTGGTGGCATCATCATGATGAAGCATGGTGGTGGCAGCATCATGATGAAGCATGGTGGAGGCAGCATCATGATGAAGCATGGTGGAGGCAGCATCATGATGTGAAGCATGGTGGTGGCAGCATCATGACATGAAGCATGGTGGTGGCAGCATCATGACGTGAAGCATGGTGGTGGCAGCATCATGATGAAGCATGGTGGAGGCAGCATCATGATGAAGCATGGTGGTGGCAGCATCATGATGTGAAGCATGGTGGTGGCAGCATCATGATGAAGCACGGTGGTGGCAGCATCATGATGTGAAGCATGGTGGTGGCAGCATCATGATGAAGCATGGTGGTGGCAGCATCATGATGAAGCATGGTGGTGGCAGCATCATGATGTGAAGCATGGTGGTGGCAGCATCATGATGAAGCATGGTGGTGGCAGCATCATGATGTGAAGCACGGTGGTGGCAGCATCATGATGAAGCATGGTGGTGGCAGCATCATGATGAAGCACGGTGGTGGCAGCATCATGATGAAGCACGGTGGTGGCAGCATCATGATGAAGCACGGTGGTGGCAGCATCATGATGAAGCACGGTGGAGGCAGCATCATGATGAAGCACGGTGGTGGCAGCATCATGATGAAGCACGGTGGTGGCAGCATCATGATGAAGCACGGTGGTGGCAGCATCATGATGAAGCACGGTGGTGGCAGCATCATGATGAAGCACGGTGGTGGCAGCATCATGATGAAGCACGGTGGTGGCAGCATCATGATGAAGCACGGTGGTGGCAGCATCATGATGAAGCACGGTGGTGGCAGCATCATGATGAAGCACGGTGGTGGCAGCATCATGATGAAGCACGGTGGTGGCAGCATCATGATGAAGCACGGTGGTGGCAGCATCATGATGAAGCATGGTGGTGGCAGCATCATGGTGTTCCTCAGCAGCAGGTCCTGAGAGGCTGGTAAAGATAGAGGATAATTTATGCGTCTTGTATAAATTCTTGCCTTCAGTGTTAAAGTTTCGTTTTTCTGTCGTTCAGCTTCACGTTTCTACATCAGACCACGTTAGAGTAAAACACGAGATGAGGATTTCTGTTGGATGGATGTGAATGTGTTCCAGGAGGCTTTTTCTTCTCCTTTTATTGCTTTGTTAATTGTTAATCCATCGTTACAGTGACTCCTGCTGGAATCGGTGGCAGCGTTTACAGCCTCCAAACTCTTGTATCTGTCAGGATCCTGATAGCGTCTCGCTTATTTTCCACTGACTCCCTTGTTTTCCGATTCCCTTCTGCTTCTAATCTGTCTGGGCTTGTCGACCCACTTTCCTCCTGCTGGCAATCACCTGACACACCTGACACACTTCTACCATCAACTCTCTGCAGCATTTAACCACCTGAACCCACAACTGGCTGGTGGGTTAGAAAGGCACGTTTCCTGCTTTTAAAAGAAGCCAAGCTGTTGAGTTTATCAGAACAACACACTGTAAAAACAGAAGGAATCATCAGATTATAAACTTTCTAGCAATCTGTTAACCTTTCATGTGAAACAAATGGTTTTGTCGGAAAATAGAATCTTAAATTACTCACATTAATGCATGAATTCTGATTTTTAATTAAAATCAATTCGTAGCAGACTAGAGCGAAAAAGACTGGAGATGCTGGAAACATGGAGAAATTAAATATCTGTATGAGGAGTCTTCATGGTTCCAGTTTCGACAACACAAAATTTTCCAGGTTCACAATTTTAAACAACAGACAATCAAATTAAAGTTTCTTTTTGAAATGATACGCCAGGCTGCACGGCTTGAATAAAACTTGATCAAAAACACTAAATAATTTCCCACAATATCTAAAAAAAAAGCCCAAAAATGACATCATTTCAAAATTATTTGGAAGTCGGCCAATAAGACTCAACCCACGTCTTTTGGAGAAAAAAAATTAATAAATGACAAACTTTTGTCTAAAACTATTCAGAACCTCATCCAGAAAAATCAAAACTTCTCCAAAATGACCCACAATGACAACTATTGTCCACAATTACTCAAATTGTGTCTAAAGTCAACAAAATGGTTCGAAACTAGTTCATTTTTAAACATGATTTATGATTTATTTCATTCTAATTGTGTCATACTTCAAAAAATGATCAATTTGTTTTCAAAATAACTCAAAGATTGCCTAAACTGGCAGCATCTAGTCAAAAGTTATTCAGAACCTGATTGAAATTACTTGAAACGTCTCCAAAACCTCCCCAGAACTTCTCCAAAACAAATCAGATATTATACAAAATAACTCAAACATTGCCCCAAATGACAAGACTTGGGCTAAAACTATTCAAAATTTCTGCAAAATGATTTGAAACTTCTTGGAAAATCAACAAAATAGTCAAAAAGTAGTCAAAAATCTTTTCTAGAATGACACACTTTTATCCAAAATTCCTCAAAAAAATGCCTAAAATAAGAAAAATTTGCCCCAAACTATTTAGAACCTGGCTAAAATATATTGAAAATTGTCCCAGAAATAATAATAAATTCTCCAAAATGACTGAAATATTGTACAAAAGAATACACTGAACAATAAATTGCCCAAAATGACAAAAATGTGTTTAATACTCTTCAGAACACAACAAATGGTCCAAAATGTTATAATTTATCCAACATGACTCAAACATATTTCTCTTTTTTATGATTTATGGCATTCTGAGTCATACATTAAGGAAGAATCAAAATTTGTTCAAAAATGACTGAAAAACTCCCCACAATATCTAAAACAAATAAATAAACAAATAAAAAAAATCCCAAACTATTCCTGATTTGGACAAAATGATTCAACACGTCCAAAATTTAAAAAGAAAACAAACTTACTCAAGTTGTTCCTACAATGAGAAAAATTTGTCCAAAAATTACTCGAAATCTTCTCAGAATGACAGATTTTTGCTCAAATTTACTGAATAATTTCTTAAAATGATCAAATTTTGATGCAAACTATTCAGAACTTGGCTGAAATTCATAGAAACCTGCCCAAAAATAACAAAAAAAAACTCTCCCAAATGATTAAAAAATTGTCCAAAATAATTAAAAACATGCTTTATACTCTGTTAAAACTCTGGAACTTCTGCAAAATGACTCAAAAATAGTCCAAATTGACAGAATCAAGAAAGTATTTGGAATTTGGCCAAAATGGGGAGAAATGCAAAACAAACCAAAAATAAAAAATAAAAACTCAGGAGGACTCAAAAAATGCCTAAAATGAAAAAAAATCTGTTTAAATCTGTTCTGAACTTCTGCAAAATTACTCAAATTTTTGTCTGAAGTCAAGAAAACTGTTCAAAATGATTAATTTTTCCAATATTTTTCTCTTTTTATGACTTATGGGACTCTAAATGTGTCATACTTTAAAAATGCCTAAAATTTGTGCAAATTGCCTCGATAATTTCCCACAAAATCTCAAAAAACTGCCCAGAACTGACAAAAAATCCCAAATTATGAAGAACTTGGCCAAAGTAACTCGACACATGTCAAAAAAAACAAAAACAATCTAAAATTATTCAATTTTTTTGTCAGAATGACAAACTTTAATTCAGAAATGACTCAAAATTACCTAAAATGACAAATTCTTATTATCTCTTCAGAACCTGGCTGAATTTAATTGACAAAAATCATAAAAACTTCTCCCAAACTTCTGCAAAATGACTCCAATTGTATTTAAAGTGAACAAAGGTGTTCTCAGAATGACTCATAATTGCTCAAAATTACAAAATTTCACCCAAAACTCATAATATAATCACAAAAACTTCTCCAAAATGACCCATGATGACACATATTGTGAAAAATAATTAAAAAATTTTCCAGAAATGGCAAAATTCTCTTTAAAATTGTTTGGAACTTCTGCAAAATTACCCAAATTTAGTCTAAAGTCAACAAAATCATCCAAAAAGATTTAATTTATGCAACATGACTGAAACATTTTTCTCTTCTTCATGATTTCTGTCATTCTAAGCGAGTCATTCACACGATGGAGCAGGTTTGACTCACTTTGACTTCATAAAACTACATGAAAAATCAAGTTGCATTTCGATATTTTCTTGAAATCATTATAAAGCCTCTGTGTGGGAATGCTCCCGTCTCAGCTCTAATATGTGTGTCTGATCACAGTAAAACTCTCATCGCCTCGACATTAATATGAGGAAGACGAACGCTGAGTTATTACATTAACCTCGTTGCGTAAATCTAACAGCTGAGATATTCGATCAGCAGCGGAACCAGACGACGATCAGCTGCATGAAATTACATTTCAGGGAGGCAGCACCAGTGAAAGTGACTGACTTCACTCTGAGACAAATACAAGAAACGCTTCCATCAGTGTTCCACTTCTACGAGATGTTGACTTGTTGAGGTCTCTGACTCTTAAAAGATTAATTAGGATTAAGAGTAAAATCACAGCTAGAGACTAAAAACCAGAAAGAACTAATCTAAAATAAATATCAGTAAAATATGCGACAATATCGAGTTAAATATTCCTTAAAAAATGAGCAAACTGTGCAACAAAAATGTTTATATATCCTAAGGTTACTAAAATATCAGACAAAAAAGAGTCCCAAAAAAATGCATCTTGATGTAAAGCATGGTGGAGGCAGTATCATGATTATAAAGCACGGTGGAGGCATCATCATGATTATAAAGCACGGTGGAGGCATCATCATGATTATAAAGCACGGTGGAGGCAGCATCATTATAAAGCACGGTGGAGGCATCATCATGATTAAAAAGCACGGTGGAGGCAGCATCATTATAAAGCACGGTGGAGGCATCATCATGATTAAAAAGCACGGTGGAGGCATCATCATGATTATAAAGCACGGTGGAGGCAGCATCATGATTATAAAGCAGGGTGGAGGCAGCATCATGATTATAAAGCACGGTGGAGGCAGCATCATGATTATGAAGCATGGTGGTGGCAGCATCATGATTAACCCTTTAAGCTTCAGTCAATTCCAGCCATTTTCAGTACAAAAAATCACTAATATTCTATTTTTAAATTTAAAAAATGACGAAAAATACGGGGAATATTGGACGCACATCGCGAGGTGCATTTCCTTGAAAACGACTGATTCGTGGATTTTATACCGACTTCAGGACATGTTTTGGACAAAATCGTTTACTGGCTTGTGTCGTCTGGATGTAAAAGTTTGGATTATGGCTGTTTATTGTGGAATCTTTTTTTTTGTGTGTAATAATAAACCCGGAAATGTGAGTCGCACTGTGTGCGTTGAAGCCGTGTACAGAGAACGGATGGATGGATATTCGTTTTTGTCGGACAAATGTGTTTTTCTCACCTGCTGTGGTAATCACATCTGAAAGTGGTTTATACCGGCGGATTCATGAGAATCTAAGCTTTCCATCGGCATATAGTGTTTGTATAATCGTGTTTGCAGCCGTCGGACATTCTTGAAATTCCCATGCAAATTAGTAGGTGTACCGCCGGTGGTACACTGAAGTTTAAGGGGTTAAAAAGCACGGTGGAGGCATCATCATGATTATAAAGCACGGTGGAGGCAGCATCATGATTATAAGCACGGTGGAGGCAGCATCATGATTATAAAGCACGGTGGAGGCATCATCATGATTATAAAGCACGGTGGAGGCAGCATCATTATAAAGCACGGTGGAGGCATCATCATGATTATAAAGCACGGTGGAGGCAGCATCATTATAAAGCACGGTGGAGGCATCATCATGATTAAAAAGCACGGTGGAGGCATCATCATGATTATAAAGCACGGTGGAGGCAGCATCATGATTATAAAGCAGGGTGGAGGCAGCATCATGATTATAGAGCACGGTGGAGGCAGCATCATGATTATGAAGCATGGTGGTGGCAGCATCATGATTAACCCTTTAAGCTTCAGTCAATTCCAGCCATTTTCAGTACAAAAAATCACTAATATTCTATTTTTAAATTTAAAAAATGACGAAAAATACGGGGAATATTGGACGCACATCGCGAGGTGCATTTCCTTGAAAACGACTGATTCGTGGATTTTATACCGACTTCAGGACATGTTTTGGACAAAATCGTTTACTGGCTTGTGTCATCTGGATGTAAAAGGTTGGATTATGGCCGTTTTTTGTGGAATCTTTTTTTTTTGTGTGTAATAATAAACCCGGAAATGTGAGTCGCACTGTGTGCGTTGAAGCCGTGTACAGAGAACGGATGGATGGATATTCGTTTTTGTCGGACAAATGTGTTTTTCTCACCCGCTGTGGTAATCACATCTGAAAGTGGTTTATACCGGCGGATTCATGAGAATCTAAGCTTTCCATCGGCGTATAGTGTTTGTATAATCGTGTTTGCAGCCGTCGGACATTCTTGAAATTCCCATGCAAATTAGTAGGTGTACCGCCGGTGGTACACTGAAGTTTAAGGGGTTAAAAAGCACGGTGGAGGCATCATCATGATTATAAAGCACGGTGGAGGCAGCATCATGATTATAAGCACGGTGGAGGCAGCATCATGATTATAAAGCACGGTGGAGGCATCATCATGATTATAAAGCACGGTGGAGGCAGCATCATTATAAAGCACGGTGGAGGCATCATCATGATTATAAAGCACGGTGGAGGCAGCATCATTATAAAGCACGGTGGAGGCATCATCATGATTAAAAAGCACGGTGGAGGCATCATCATGATTATAAAGCACGGTGGAGGCAGCATCATGATTATAAAGCAGGGTGGAGGCAGCATCATGATTATAAAGCACGGTGGAGGCAGCATCATGATTATGAAGCATGGTGGTGGCAGCATCATGATTAACCCTTTAAGCTTCAGTCAATTCCAGCCATTTTCAGTACAAAAAATCACTAATATTCTATTTTTAAATTTAAAAAATGACGAAAAATACGGGGAATATTGGACGCACATCGCGAGGTGCATTTCCTTGAAAACGACTGATTCGTGGATTTTATACCGACTTCAGGACATGTTTTGGACAAAATCGTTTACTGGCTTGTGTCATCTGGATGTAAAAGGTTGGATTATGGCCGTTTTTTGTGGAATCTTTTTTTTTGTGTGTAATAATAAACCCGGAAATGTGAGTCGCACTGTGTGCGTTGAAGCCGTGTACAGAGAACGGATGGATGGATATTCGTTTTTGTCGGACAAATGTGTTTTTCTCACCTGCTGTGGTAATCACATCTGAAAGTGGTTTATACCGGCGGATTCATGAGAATCTAAGCTTTCCATCGGCATATAGTGTTTGTATAATCGTGTTTGCAGCCGTCGAACATTCTTGAAATTCCCATGCAAATTAGTAGGTGTACCGCCGGTGGTACACTGAAGTTTAAGGGGTTAAAAAGCACGGTGGAGGCATCATCATGATTATAAAGCACGGTGGAGGCAGCATCATGATTATAAAGCACGGTGGTGGCATCATTATGATTATAAAGCACGGTGGTGGCAGCATCATGATTATAAAGCACGGTGGAGGCAGCATCATGATTATAAAGCACGGTGGTGGCATCATTATGATTATAAAGCACGGTGGTGGCAGCATCATGATTATAAAGCACGGTGGAGGCAGCATCATGATTATAAAGCACGGTGGTGGCATCATTATGATTATAAAGCACGGTGGTGGCAGCATCATGATTATAAAGCACGGTGGTGGTAGTATCTTGATGTGAAGAATGGTGGTGGTGGTATCATGATGTTTTTTGCACTAGAATGGACATATTTTCACGTTTTCTTACAGATTATTAGAGGAATTTAAGTTTATTTTCATGTTTATTTATGCTATTCTTTTCTTAAATAACAGAAAATGCCACTTTTTTTCCAGCTAAGACTAAATTTAAACCAGAAAAATGTGGGGAACAAATCACAACTCTCCATCTGTGAGAAAATGTTGCTGTTGTTGGTCTCAGATAATAAATGTGTAACTACACATATTGACAGTTGGTGAATGAATCGGACGCCTGTTGCCGACGTTAATGAAGCGACTTTCTTTGGACGCCAGCAGCTAAACAAACGCTATCGAGTTGTGTTTATTATGTGAGCAGCCATTAATTTGCTGCCAGCTCCATATTGAATATGTTATCAGGGAGCTGGCAGGGCAACGACAGCAGCAGCCTTAATAACAGCGTTTGGCAGGAGGAGTCACATTTCACCGTCTTTGTCTGAAGCAGGAATCTGTAAAATAAATTCGTCGGACTTTATTCTCTGGAGCCATTCGCACCTGTGGCTAGGTTTTATCTGCTCGGCTTCCATTAGTGCTCCGTGATGCAGAACTGCAGCGCATGTTGGGTAATTTTCTGCTTTGTTTTTTTCTCCGGAGCTCATTGTCTGTTAACACCTTCTGTTTCCTCTTTCATTTGCAAACAACAGCCGTGATTTTAGCTCCGCGGTCACATTGGTGCAGCTTCGTAACGAGCTGGAGGTGAAGGAAGGTCCACATTTGTTGTTCTTCTATGAGTTCTTCACACTTTATTTAGGTTCAAAACTGCAGATTAGGTGTCAATCAGGACATGAAGCCGGTTATTTATTTTCTTCGTACAACTCTGAGAAATTTGGAGGAACACAAAAGACGCAGATTGCCGCCGTTTCACGAGCAGAGAAAAATAAATGTTCCTAATAGAAGAGATCCTGTGGTGTTGTGCAAAGATGAGAGTTTAGACCCGCTAGTAAGTTGTGTTTTTCAGGCATGGTGGAGGCAGCATCAATGTTCCATGATAACAAAGGAAGAACATTCTCAATGCAAAATTATTCTAAAGTTCTTCTACTGCGAACATTCTGGCTGTGATGTTCTCCAGATGTTTTGGAGATGGTAAATATGAAGTAGAGCAAATCAGGACAAAGGAACGTTTCAAACCTGTTTCTGTGACTTAGGGATGTGAGATTTCTGCAGCTGATTTCTGACTAGTCTACGTTTCAGTATCTACACAGATTCTTTGATTCCTCTCAGTTCAACGTGTCCAAATTGTTCATTTTAGAGCCTTGTTTGAAGGATCTAAAATGAACATTGCAGACCTTTGTTAATTCTTTACATTACATGAATGTTTGATGAAGAACATCTGGAAAACATTCCTAAAAGTTGGCTTGAGAACATTCCTCCTTTTGTTATCACACAACATCATCCGAATGTTGACATCAAAACATTAGACAAACATTCTCAAAACGTTCTTTAAAACGTGTAGGCAGCTGGAACACAGTTTTAACATTTAAGAGCTGGTTTTAACATTCCAGACATTAGCAATGTCTCTTAGACCAGGTAGAACCACATTTAAAGATCTTTGTAGCTCAGAAGAACATCTCAAACATCATGATATACTGACCTGACCAGTTCCTGTGAGGGTTCTAGCTGGATGTTGGTCCATTTAAACAGTGTCAGCAGCAGTGAGGGTCTCAATCTGTGGAGAACCAGAGCTTCCTTCTAGAGATTTGTGGTGGATAGTTACTCGAACTTCAGTCTAAAAGGTTGCCTTAGCATTTAACATCAGGAACGTCTCTTAGACCAGGTGGAACCACATTTAAAGATCTTTGTAGTTCAGAAGAACATCTATAAACATCTGAAACATCGTTAATCTGAGGGTTCTAGCTGGATGTTGGTCCATTTAAACAGTGTTAGCATCAGTAAGGGTCTAAGTTTGTTGAGTTTGTGGAGAACCAGATCTTTGTTCTAGAGATTTGTGGTGGATAGTTCCGAGAACTTCAGTCTAAAAGGTTAATCATATGACACAGTTTTAACATTTAACAGCTAGTTCTAACATCCCAGACATCAGGAACGTCTTAGATGAGTTAAAATCATGTCGAACCCAGCGTTGAATCGGCTTAAGACTCAGTGTTCTCCTCGGAGGCGTCAGGTTTACGGTTTATCTCCACATTTCTTGGACGTCGTGTCGGTTCCCATCCAGGCCTCGTGCTGTAAAATGGACCCTGAAGTCAACACGGATTTTAAAGCCTCAGAACGTGGAGAACCTCTGCTGTTATTCCTGCTGACTGGTAGCCGGGAACGTGCTGCAGCAGGAATAAACAGTGTTTGTCTTCCCGTCTGTGTGGATCTTGGCAGAATAAATGTGTTCGGGGAGCCTGAGGCCACAGAGTGCTGCAGGGATGGAGCTGCTCTGGGATCAGCGTTGGTGCCGTCGCCTCCTTCCTGCAGCTCCGCTTCAGACTGAACGCTGCAGCAGAACGGCTCGTTTAACGGACGGTGATTAAGCCGTGCATCATCTGAGCACAACAAACAAACAAAGTCATAATTAGTCCAGAAAACGGAGCAGCTAATGGTCCTTCACACCCAACTGCAGACTCCATCTGCAGCTCAGTGGATGCATTTAGCTGCAGCTGACAGACCGGCGGCTAATTAGTCAGAACATGTGAGCACAAGTCAGTCACAGTAACGGAATTAAACGGTAAAAAGAAGCAGAACCATCAGGAGGAGGATCAGAAGAAATGGACAGCATGTGAGTTAAATATGAATGTCGCTGCAAAGGCTCTGAATACTTCTGACCATGTGATATTTCAGTTTTTCTTTTTTAATGAATTTGCAAAAATTTCTACATTTCTGTTTTTTTCTGTCAAGATGGGGTGCTGAGTGTACATTAATGAGAAATAAAATGAACTTTTTGGATTTTGCCAAATGGCTGCAATGACACAGAGAGTGAAACATTTCAAAGGGTCTGAATACTTTCCATACCTACTGTATCTGGTGTGAAACAAATAGTTTAGTTTCCAACAGTTTTTTGACTTCATTTTATAGATTGTGTATTTATTGGACTCTTAAATGCTAAATGGAGAATATTTACATGACAAAGTACTGCAGTAAAACCAGTAAGTCAGTCTATAATATTGTTTTTTCTTGTTTTCTCCAGTCCATTGGTGCTACTTGTCTGTTAGCATTCTGACATTAGCATGTAGCTGCTAGCATGGCTGCAGGTTCTAGTTTACATGCTGATGTTCTGTTTTGGTTTCCAGCTGGTGTTTTAGCTGGAAGAGGGAACTCAGTGTGTAGTTTTAGAGGATCTTAAAGAGGAGAGGCGTTAGATTGTCTCCTACAGGACAGGTGTAGCTGCTGGGTGGTTCTCATCTGCAGCTAGAAGATCAGCAGGAGTCAGGAGGAGTCCATGTCCAGTACAGTCAGGTAACAGAGGAGGAGGCAGTGAGGGATGCAGGAGGAGGAGCAGACTGAACAGATCAGGGAGGAGGAGGAACTTTTTACATAAATGGAATCAGTGGGGAGGACGAATGTCTGCAGACTGGAAATTATGAGCAGGAGGAGGAAAGTGAGCTGGATGAGATCTCCACGGCAACCATGGTGTCTGCTCTGGAGCCACAGCTCCCCCTGATGGACAGGCTGGAGAACTGCAGCTTCACACTGAAACCTGGAAACCTCAGACCTGATCTACTGGCCCAGATGATGCAAAATATATTCATATTTAAGGTCCAGATGATGCAAAATATATTCATATTTAAGGTGGAATATTTTGTCTTCCTGTTGCTGAAACATTTTACAAATTACAGTAGACGCCTGGTCTCTGATTGTGATCATATAATGATTCTATTATTCACTGTGACCGTTATACTGCAGTTTAAATGCAACCTGTCACGGTTTTACCCAATCATGGCACTAAATGGTAGCATTATAGTGATGACTGTTCAGTGGTTCAGTAGTAAACGCAGTAATAGTAGTAATGATAATAGTAGTAGTAGTGATAGTATTCGTGGTACTAGCAGTTGTAGCAGACTATGAAATGACCTCAGAAACAGGTAGATGTATTGATAAACTACTGATAAATCAATAGAATCTGTCTTTATTGTTGGTGTAACTTGAACTTTTCCTTTACTCTGTTCCTGGTCAGTAGCAGTGAAAGCAGAAGTAGTAGTAGTAGTAGTAGACTTGCAGGATTCTCAGCTGAAGCCCTCCAGCTGATCAGTAGTAGTACTAGTAGTCATTGTAGCAGTAGTAGTAGTATTAGTAGTATTAGTAGTGGATGAACACCATGATACAGGTCCTCCATCAGATTCCTGCTGCCTCAGAGGGAAGCTGCAGTAACGAGGACGCTGAGTCACATCTCTGCTGATCCTCTGAATAAAGCCGAGTCATCCAGAGGACCGACCAATCAGAGGCTCTCTGCAACACTGGTTTGATTCGGCAGATTTCTGCAGATTAGTCAGCTGGAAAACTGACCAAAACAACTGTTCAGTAGTCCAAAATTACCCTAAATGTGTCCAGCATGACAAAAACTAGTCCAAAACAGCTTGAAAATGATCCAAAATGACTCTAAAATCTGGTCAAAATGCCTAAACATTTGTGCAACAAGTCAACAACCACCCACTGTGACTGAAAACCTGTCTGACATCACTTGAAAATCGTCCAAAATGACAAAAATCGTGGTGAAAATCCAGGAGATCAGCAGTTTCACAAACACTCAAACCAACAATCAGACCTTAGATTCTGATGTGTGCATTAACTGAAGCTCCTCACCTCATAAACATGCTGTGAAACTGTCCAAAATGACTAAAAACTTTGCTCAACATGACAAAAATATTTCAAAATGACTGGAAAACTGTCAAAAATGACTGTTCAGGAGTCCAAAAATACATTAAATGTGTCCAGCATGTAAAAAAAAAATGGTCCAAAATGACTGTTCAGTAGTCAAATGTGACAAAAACTAGTCCAAAACTGCTTGATAACTGTCTAAAATTATTCCACAATCCAGTCAGAATGTCTCAAATGTTCTCCAGCAGGTCCAAAATGATTTAAAACCTGTCAAAACTGGCCAAAAAAATGACCAAAAAATTGTTCAACATGAAAAAAACATTTAAAAATGACAAAATTACTGTAAAACTGCCTAAAATGACTGTTTAGCAGTCCAAAATTATAATAAATGTGTCCAGTGTGACAAAAACTAGTCCAAAACAGCTTCAAGACTCAAAAATCTAAATTTTGAAAAGTGGCTAAAAAGTTCTGCAATAAGTAAAAAAAAACAAACAAAAAAAAAACATTCAAAGCAATTTAAAGCCTGTCCAAAATAGACTGAAAACTGGCAAAGTGTCAAAAAATGTCCAAAATGACAAAATGTTGACCAATAAGACCTACAAATCATCCAAAATCACCTATAAACTGTCAAAAATGACATAAAACGTCCAAAATGACCCCAAAAGATGACTAAAATGACAAAATGTTGACCAAAAAGACCTACACACTCCAAAATTACCTAAAAGATTTTCAAAATTTCCAAAAAAAACCTGTCCAACATTACTTAAAACACATTTGACATCATTTGAAAACAATGATTGGTCAGTATCCAAAAATACACTAAATGTGTCCAACATGTCAAGAACTCGTCCAACTCAGCTTGAAAACTGCCTAAAATGACTGTTTAGTAGTCCAAAATTAGACTAAATGTGTCCAACATGTCAAGAACTCGTCCAAAACAGCTCGAAAATTGTCTAAAATGTCTCTAAATTTGTCCGTCCTTGGAGACTGTTGTGGTGGAAATCCAGAAGATCAGCAGCTTTGACTGAAGTCTGGTTCTGCTGGTGGAACATCATCCGTCTTTAACATTCAGCGTTGCAGAAATATGTTGGTGTCAGATCTGTGACGTGGCCGTCGTCAGGAGTTAGAAACGCTGTAAAGAATCAGCAGCAACACACTGACAGACGCTGTTTGGTTTACACATCGTTACTGATAAATAAACTGCTTCATATTTAGTGGATTCATTACAGCTGAACACAAGCAGACAGAAAATCAACTCTAAAACTGGAACATCTGAACGCTTTTAAACAGGAATTAATGAAACGCTCATTCATTTAACATCAGTTCATCACAAACTGTCGTGTTGATTTTTGTTGAGCTCAAACCTTAGACTGTAGAAGACATAAGAAGTTAACATGGAATAAAATGCACCAGTGTGCACCGCTAAAGGGAAGAGTTTTCACTTTATTTTAAATATTTAGTGAGCTTTCATCCCTGGTAACTAATGAGGTGATGTGTTGCACAGCTTGTCCAAAATCACTCCAATAAGACATTTCTTTTTTGTCACTCTTGTCTAAATAAGCAACAGAATTAAAGACTAAACTTGTCCAGAATGACCAGAGGATTGTCCAGCATGATAAAATCTTGTCCAGCATGACTTAAAATCTGGTGAAAATGTCTCCATACTTGTTCAACATGACAAAAATGATCCAAAATAACCTGAACACTGTCAAAAAAAATGAGTCCAAAATTGTTGGATGATGTTTCAAACCCTGGTAGAAATGACTCCAAGTTGACAAATACGAGTCAAGAATTAACTGCAAATTGTCCAGTGTGACAGAAATTTGTCCAGATTTACTCAAAATCTCATCAAAATGTCTCTGATTTTGTCCAACATGTCAAAAACAAAATTGTTAGAAATAACTGAAATTGCTCAAAACTTGTCCAAAAGGACTCAAAATGTGTGTCTTATGAGACTGTAGTGGTGACCAGGCTGACTGTTGTCCAAACAAAACAAACACAGAACTTTGAAACTGTCCAAACTGACTAAAACGGTCCAAAATTATTTTAAAAGGGCCTAAAATGACTCCAGAATGATCCAAAAATGATTTTAACCCTGGTAGAAATTATTCAAAATGTTGACAAAATGTGCCCGAAATGAACAGAAACGGTCAAAAAATAATTTTAAATTTCTCCAATGTGACACAAATTCATCCAAAAATCATTTTAAAATGGCCTACAATGAATCCAAAATTATCCAAAATGACTCAAAATCGGGACAAAATTTCTCACTATTTGACCAAACATGTCAAAAAAACATCCACAATGACTTAGACTGTCTAGAATGACTAAAATTGTCCAAAATGACAAAACAAATGTGAACAACATGACAAAAAAATAGTCCAAAACAATGTGAAAATTATCTAAAATTACTTAAAATCTGAGTCTAAATGTCTCAAAATGTGACCAGGCATGTCAAAAATGCTGTCCAAAAGGACCTGAAAATGGTCCACAATTAGGACAACTGTACAGAATCACTCAAAACTTGTCCAAAGTGACTCAAAATGCGTCCAACATGACAAAAAATTGTCCAAAATGACTCCAAATGAGGTAAAAATGTCTCAAAATTTGACCAAACATGTCAAAAACTAGTCCAGAATGACTAAAATTGTCCAAAATGACTCAAAATACGCATAACATCACAAAAAATTTGTCCAAAACAACTTGAAAACTGCCTAAAAATACTCAAAATCTCATCTTGATATCTCAAAATTCCACCAAACATGTCAACAACCTCGTCCAAAATGACTTGAAAATCATCCACAATGAGGACAATTGTACAAAATCACTCACTGTCCACTGTTGGACAACCACAGAGACGATCTGAGTTACTGCAGACTTCCTGTCTCATCCAACCAGTCTGATGTCTCAACAAGTTTACATCCAACCAGTCTGATGTCTCAACAAGTTTACATCCAACCAGTCTGATGTCTCAACAAGTTTACATCCAACCAGTCTGATGTCTCACCATCTAAACACCTGTTGGAGGGTTGTTGAGACTTTTAGCTTAAAAATAAATAAATAAAAACTCAAACAAACTAAAGACAAAAACCTGTTTAAGATTACTTAAGATTTGTCTAATGTGACAGAAAATTGTAGAAAATGACTTAAAACTTGCTTGAATTAACTTGGAAACTGTCCAAAATGATGTAAATTGTCCAAAATGAGTCAAAATACATCAAACATGACAAAAATCTTTTGTCCAACTTGACAAAATATTAAATATCTGGTCAGAATGTCCAATAATGTGTCCAGCGTGACTAAACCTTCGGTTTTTCAGACTGCTGCCACAAAATAAAAAACAAAACTTCAGACTAAACCTGTATAAAATGACTTAAGGTTTGTTCAGTGTGACAGACACTTGTCCTAAAGGACTTAATTGTCCAAAATCACCTCAAATCTTTCCAATCTTTCTTTTGTCCAGCGTATCCAAAACGTGTCCGACATGAGTTGAAAACTGTCCAAAATGACTCAGATTGTCTAAACTGACTTTCCAACGGGACAAAAACTTGTCCAAAGAAAATTAGCATTTGTCCAAATTCACCTAAAAAATTGTCAAAAATAATTACAAATTTGCTCAGCATAACAAAAACATTTCAAAATTACTTGAAATTTGTCCAAAATGACTTAAATTGTCCAAACCGACTCAAAATTTGAGTCTCTTTATGATAATTCGTGTCTTTTTGGTTGGGCTTATAGTACACTCTAATAAATAAAACACTGGGTCAACATAAAAACTTATGTTAACTGTTTCCACTCGAATTTTTAAGTTGAGCCAATAGCTGGCAGAATTACATTAAGTCAAAGCAATGTTTTGAGTATGTTGAGTTACCTTTTAGTCCGAACAAAAATGCATTTCTGAGTAACACGAACTTAATAATTGTCAACATGAATACAAGTTTTTAAGTTGATCCAACATAATTTTTAAGTCAGGTGAAGAAGCTTTTTGGCCACAATTAAACAAATTTCTAAGTAACATGAACTTCATAATGGTCAACATGAATGCAACTTTTTAAGTTGATCCAACATAATTTTTAAGTAAGGTGAAGAAGCTTTCTGGCCACAATTAAACAAATTTCTTAGTAACAAGAACTTAATTAGCTGATCTCTGCAAGAGTGAAGTTAAGTCCTGTCCTATATTAAGGTTATGTTCAGCAGCTAAGAAACTCTCTCCTGGTGTTCAAAATGAACAAAAATTCAGACAGAAATATTCAAATTCATAAGAACCATTTATTAAAATTATGAATAACACTAAATCCTTAACGGCAGCACTAAATCATTTAAAGTGCAAACAGCAGAAGTTGTAAGCTGCGTTCTCCTGACAAAGATCACTCCCATCAGCAAGGCACAGGATCTGGCAACAGCAATCCCCTGCAGGATCTCGTTTCCCTCAACAATGATGGTTGCACACCCATCACCGATGATGGCAATCTTCATCACTGCATGGCAGGGTCTGCATCGAGATCCTCCACATCCTTGAAGAAGAAATTAAAAGGTGTTAGGATCAGGGTTTTACACACAACTGTTTACAGCCTTGTCAGCCCCCGTGTGTGATCATGGAGGAATAAATGAAATCATGTGTCTCCCATTTTATACTGACAGGAGAAAACTGGTATTAGAACTCATCAAGTGTTACAACCATCCCTGGTCTCCCCTAAATCAATATAAACAAAGCAGTAGTGGGCTTATAGCAATTTAAATGACTAGTGTTTGATTCTTTTCTTCCATAAAACTTAAGGGAAACACTTATCTGTGTAGTCATGGACAGAGTCAGACCTGTCCACACAGACCTGAAGGTGTGTGTGCGTTAGGACGCATGGCTGTGCCGTTACGGAGCGCACCGCGGTGTCTGCTGGTTCGTTTATGAATCATAATGAACTCCTTTAGCTCCCCCGTCCCTCTCTGTCGGTTTTATCATAGCCCTGTTTAACTTTTCTCATATTTTGGGAGCCCAGAGGGTCGTCATAATGTGCTCTTTCTCCGTAGGTGCGTAATATGTGTGCCTGTCGTCCTGGTCAGGCGACAGTCTGATGAGCGGTTACATCGTGTTATCAATACATTTGTAAATATAAGTGTAGCTGTCCATTTCATAAAATTGTATCAATATTATCCATTGATACATTTAATTGAATCCACAGGAAAAAACATATTACCACTGAATCCCAAGCAGGTGAGCTTCTCACAGGCCGTCACCTCCTTATGGATTCAATACCGACCGCCTATTTTAGTTTCAAATGCGGGACAATTCGGTATTTTAAGGGACGGCTGGTAACCCAGAATTAGACTGTGATTCAGATGAAATAATAAATAAAACTCGCCAACACACAACCTATTTGTGTGCCGGTTTATTAGTCACATGCCGAAATTAACCCATTCCTCCCGCATTGAAGCCAGTACAGGCATCACCTAGCTAAGTTTACCTCGGCACACAGACTGCCCTACCAACACTGCACGCATTTAAAAGTAAGGACTTCCAGATTTCGATATTCAGTTACAGTAGGCTATCATCAACAGAATCCTGAGCGAATGCAAATAAGCATAAAATTACTTACGGTTCACCAAAATGCTTCATTGAGCTTCGGCTGTGCTTCGGCTGCTCACCATGTGCTCACTCTGCCCTTAAACATGGCCGCTCGCGCATGCGGGAAAGAGAGACTGTGGGTCGTTTACACGTCATCAAATAATTTTTTTACATTAGCAGAACTTAAAATCCAACTGTTTCATGATGAACTGAAATTTTTAAGCTCTGACAAGGTGATGGTAGTGTATTGAATCAAAAGGCATTATTGCTATGTCATCCAAGCTCAAAAAAATAACATTTACAAGTAAAAAGTCTAATTGGATTACAGAACTTGATTTTTTATGTCACAACAATATATTTAAGTTATGACAAAAGGTCCACAGAATTGCTTTTTAGAGTGTAGTTTTGTGTGTCTTTGC
Organism: Acanthochromis polyacanthus; assembly: GCF_021347895.1. NCBI lineage: Eukaryota > Metazoa > Chordata > Actinopteri > Pomacentridae > Acanthochromis > Acanthochromis polyacanthus. The sequence goes on along the minus strand of NC_067126.1, from coordinate 3,454,879 downwards.
GGTAGTTTTGACCCTTTATGTGGTCAGTTGTGTGTCTTTGTGGTAATTTTGGCCTGTCTTGTGGAAATTTGCGTCTTTGCAGTAATTTTGTGTCTTTTTTTATAATAATCTTGTGTCTCTTTGTGGTAGTTTTGTGTCTCTTTGTGGTAATCTTGAACCATTTTGTGGTAATTTGTGTCTTTGTAGTAATTTTGTGTCTTTTTTATAATAATCTTGTGTCTCTTTGTGGTAGTTTTGTGTCTATCTGTGGTACTCTTGAGCCATTTTGTGGTAATTTGTGTCTTTGTAGTAATTTTGTGTGCCTTTGTGCTAGTTCTGGCCCTTTTTGTGGTTATTTGTGTCTCTTTGTAATAATCTTGGCCCATTTTGTGGTAATTGTGGTAATACTAGATGCTTTCTAACAAACTGCACTTTTATATGTTTTCTGGACTAAACCAGTAATAGAACAGGTGAATCGTTGCTGTTGCATTCAGGAAATCAGTGTAAATCAGTGAATCTGTGTTGGAAGATGTGATCTTTACCTCCTGTCCTCCGTCCATCGCTGTTTCCTTTCCAGCATCACGTCATCGTCCAATTATCCATCCAGAAATGTTCTTGGACTCAGATTCTTCGCCTCCGGTTTTTCACCAAACGAGTGTGGGTTTCCGTCCAGATCCTCTCCTCCAGTCCTCATAGTCTTCATGCAGGAATGTTAGAATCCTGTGGACACAAACAAACATCACATTAATCCACTTTTACATGAAATGTTTCAACATCTGGGAGTCACAAACTGGTTGACAGGAAGTCAGGAGTCGATGCACGTAAACCGACTAAACCTACATAAAACTGTAACTTCAGCTTAACATCAGTCATTCCACCACAAAGTCTTTGTTTTGGAGGAAAATGTGTCAAACTTTTGGTGTTTTTGAGTCCAAGATTCTTCAAGATGGGTTGATTGTTGCAGCGTTTTCTTCCACCAGTCTGTGGATCAATGTTTGAAGAGCTTCAGCTTCAGAAGTAAAGTAGTTGGAGTCCTGAACTTTAGTCGACTCATTGATCTGAACATCTGGTCTGCAGTGGTTCAACCTCTGATGGAATAAAACAAAGCAGCTACATGACTGGTCAGAAAGAGTTGACTCTTTATGGAGACAAGATTTTGTGGTGATTTCAGCCCTGATTGTGGTGATTTTGACCCTTTCTGTGGGTATTTGTGTCTCTTTGTGGTCATTTTGAGTGTTTTTGTGGTGATTTGTGTCTTTTGGTGGCAGTGTTGTGTCTTTGTGATAGTTGTAATTTTTCATATTGTAATTTTGTGTCTTTTTGTAGTCATATAGTACGTGTTTGTGGTAGTTCTCACCGTGTATGTGGTAATAGTTTTTTTTGGCTATTTTGTCTTTTTGTAGTGATTTTACGTCTGTTTTTCATAATCACAGCCCTTATTTTAGTGATTGATAAAGTAATACAAACCAGTTATATGATGATGCAAAATTTGTTTTTAAAAATCCATATTTCTGTCTACTCAGATATTCCACCAGCCAGAAAACTTTTATGTTTCACCCAAAAAGGCAGATTTTTTCCATGTAATTGACACCAACAGTAGCTGTAGAGGCTCTAAAAAAAGAAATGTTTTATTAAAATGATGTTTTGTTGCACCTCTAGATAACATCTGAACAAACACTGAGCAGGTCTGATGTCTGAACCACCCAGAGAGGGTTCAACTCTGAACAGAAACCAGTAAAATGTGTCTGTTGTGTTTCCTGAGAGCTGCAGTAAATGTGTTGGTCCAGCAGAGAGCAGCATCGAGCCGTGACATCATGGTGACAGATGGACTGATAATAGTTTCAATAATATTCTTTATGTCACTACCAACCCTGAAGTTAAGGGGAAACTTCTCTGAAACTTCATTCCAGAGGTTTTCCGTTTTTTCCACATTTCAGGTCAAACCTTCATTTTTTTCAGACTCACTTTCTGATCTGTCACAACTTTATTCTACTGGTGAAAATGAACAGAAGGCAGATTTCACTGCTTTGTCGACCACATTAGAGCACAGATCTAAAACTACAACATGGACACTGACAGACTTTTTAACGTCTCTGTTGGAGGTGTTTCCGTTTCCTCCTCCGTTGCCCTGACCATAGATAGGAATAGATGGAGTGAAAACAAAAACAGGTGTGCCGGCTCACTGCTGCATACAATTACACACCACGTCACAAACCAGGACTAACTTTCCATAGGTCAGAATAGTTTTTGGCTCTTTTTTTCTTTATTAAATCCTGTTGAGAGCTTCCAGTCTATGAGAGCTAACTAGTTAGCCACTAGCAAAACAAAAACTTCTATATATATATCCGTTGCCCTGACAATAGTGACGTCACGGCTAAATTTAGTTTTATTTTTACCGTCTCCGTGTCGCAGCTTGTTTTCTCCGTGTGAAGGTGAGTAAACTCGACTTTTCTCTGAGTCCAGCTGCTGTTAGTTTCCTTCCAGACGTGTCTCCACAGCTCTGCTAACATTCAGCTCAGCTTTGACTGGACTCATGCGGCAGCAGCTCCGTGTTCGCTCCTTCCTGGACACTGAAGTTGTCCGTCAGCGGCTAAAACCTCTGAAAGTGTGTGAAAGTTGAGGAGAAACGTCGCTAAACTGATGCAGTTTGTGTTGTAGCTCAGAGAGAATTAAACAGTGTTTCCAAGTCCGCTTATTATCAGCGACTTTGGGCTTGTAATCAGACAGCCAGAGACAGGAACGTTACAGACGCTGCTGCACCGCACCGTTAAAAATGTCTACAAACAAAACTCCACCAGAGAAGCAAAAATGTTTGCAAAAGTACAGATGTGAGTGAGAAGAGTGGAACCCCTGGCTGGACAGCTTTAGTGGCAATTGGTAGAAGACAAACAGTTTTCTGTTGCTCATGGACTGGTTGAAGTAAATCAGCATCAGAGGACCAACATGTAAGAAACATGAGAACAGAGAGAACCAAGCAGCAGGTCACAGTTTATCATCATCTGATCATCTCCTGAAGTCCACATGATCAGAGACATCATGATGAGATCAGCTGGATTTCCTACAGATTATGGTTGTTAATTTAGCAGAGGATGATTATAATCATGCTGATAGACTCTACAGTGTTTTAATCACTCAATAAATGTCTGAGTTGTTTATTTTCTAATGCTTTTTAGTTTTTTAACAAACATTTATTTAATAGCCTATATGTAATCAATAAATGATTCCTATCTAAAGAGAAACTCAGTCAGAACTCTGATATGTTAACAGAACTAAATAAATAAATACCTGCACACACATAAATGGGTTAACACATTAATTGTATTACGATTCAGATTTAGAAAAAGATGTTTGTAGATAATTTATTTGAACGGTATTCTGCATTGAAATGCTTTTCTCAAATTACAATCTACCACTGCTTGGGTGGTCGTGGCCCTGAGGAGCCGTGGTGGGCGTCCTTTATTGTCATTTCTGAAAGGTGGTAACTCTGGATTTTGCACATGTGATATACAGACTCACCGTGCAGTTTTAGCATTAAATACAACATGCTGTCACCGAAAAGCACAAAAAAAAACCTCTGCACCTTTCTCATCCATGAGGCTTACGGACATTAGTTCCACCACTACAAAACAAAATGAGCTAAAGATCTCCGTTTATACAGCCGCTCTCACATCCATCAGTGCTGTGGATCGTCTTGGAGAATTAACTGGATCTACCTCAACTGACAAAGGAGTCAAAATACACTGGACCAAATGTCTTCTATTTTAATCAGAGCTTTAGAATCTAAGTTTCTTTTCATGAGAGTTTAAACATTTAAGTTATTCAAAGGTTAGATCGACTATTTACTGTCAATTTACTGCATCCAAAAGTAAATGTATATATTTATACTGTTATCAAGAGTTCAGCTGTTGGGCTTGTTTTGGGCTGGTTTCCACAGAGCTGCTGTTTCTATCATGAGATCTGACAACACTGGAATCAAAGTGAAGCAGCTCCAGACTCAAATATCAACTTGAACTTTCTGACCATATGACATGACACCAACAGGGTCACAGGTCTCGGTTTTTATTGGGATGGTTTTAAGTTACAGATGTGTGTATTATGAACTAGGATCAACAAAATGAAACTTTGATGGAAATAAAATTAGACATGAAGCTAAGGTAAACAATAAATAAAGCTGTGTAGAATATTGAAGGATGAAGAACAGCAGCAGCAGCTTCAGGGTGGTCAGTGCAGCAGTGAAGAGAAGCAGCAGCAGAGTAGCAGCGTCCATGAGCTCCAGGTGGCTCTTTCCCTTCATCTGGTGGTGTAGATGTCCCCGATGGGTGGTGAGCTGCACCCCATGGTCCTCTGTGCAGACTTTAGCGCCCTCTGAAGCCTCCTTCTCTGCTACAGTGCAGCCCCCATAGCACACAGTCAGATGGGAAGTCAGGGTCCTCTCCACCACACAGCTGGAGAAGGACCTGAGGACATCAGCCTCCAGTCCTGCCTTCTTCTACTTCCTCAGGAAACAGAGGTGCTGGTGGTCCTTCTTTATGACAGCGGTGGTGCTGGTGTGCCAGGTGAGGGTGTTGGACAGGTGGACACCATGGAGGTGGAGAGGCGGTGGAGCAGTTCCAGACCTGCATAAATCTACAGCCATCTCCTCGGTCTTCTAGAGTTGAGGATGAGGTTGTTGTCTCCTCACCACCGTGCCAGGTCCTCCACCTCCAGCCTGTACACCGATTGGTCTCCATGGGTGACGAGTCCAACCACCACTGTGTCGTCTGAGAACTTCACCACTAGATTGTTCTTCTATGCAGTGAAGGAAACATGACTTCCTGGAAACCAAAGATCAGAGGAGAGATAAAAGGACAGAAAGATGAAGAGACGGTGTGGATGTAAACAGTCCGTCTTCAAATAGGTTGATGTTTGTAGATGTTTTGTGAGGAAGGAAATGCATCCATCATGTTGACTAGACCTCAGTCATTCACAGCATCAGCACAGAAGCAGCTCATGTCCTCAGTTTTGCTGCAGAAATGATGGAAATGAGGAGTTTTCAGCTGATGAGCTGATCAAAGATTAGACTGATGCTTTCAGCTCTGCTCTCACTGTTTCCTCCACAGATGAAGGTAGAACATGTGTGGGAGCTGATGTGAATCCAGCAGCATCTTCTGAGGTCCTATGATTAATTTTAGGTGATTGGAGCTGCAGCTACCAAGGCCTCTGACAGGACATCATAGAATTAGACAAAGAGCCACATGTCATGTGTTGAGCTTTTCAAAGTCAGTCAGATGGAAGCAGAAAGTGATCTCCTCTCTACAGAAAGCCAAAGAAGAAGCAGCACGAAGTGAGTTTCTCAGATGTTCAGACAGTCCAACAGTCCAAAGAGCTTTGTGGATGTTATTTCTTAGATATGAAACTGCAGCTCAAAGTTCATCAGCGTTTGTGCTCTGCATGGAAAGAGTCAGATTGAGTGTTGAGGTGAAGCAGCTGTCCAAAGCTGGACAGGTTTCCTCCAATCAGAGCTGAGTGTGTTTGTCATGTGACTGAGAGGAAGGAGGAGAACTAATGTGTGATTCTCCCAGCAGGTTGTTGTGTTTGTCTGCTATGCATCAGTGTGAGGACAGAGAGGAGGGAGTCCCTCCCTCTAAAAGATCTCTGTGTGGAGAAGATGAGAACCAGAGCAAAGCTCAGAGGTGAGATGTGCATCTCTAAGTGTCAGAGCTCAGCATCACATCACTCCTGTCATTATTCACACTCACAGCTCTGTGTGTTGAAGCCCAGAGCAGCAGAACACACACTCTGCTGGACCTGGACCTGGACCTGGACCTGGACCTGGACCTGGACCTGGACCTGGACCTGGACCTGGACCTGGATCCAGCTGTGTGTCCATGAAGAGTGACAGGTCAAAGGATATTCCTCCTGAATTCAGACGATTGGCAAATGAAAGGTGAGACAGTAAAACTGACAGAAAGACATTTCAGACTCAAAGCTGTTGTTGTCTTTATTAACACCTTGAAGATGTTTATCTTCATTTTTTTTATCTGTTCTGGTTTTGTTTCAGGATCCAGGAGCAGAGACCAGACTGTCCTGAACCCAGCTGTCTGTCCTTCAAGAGTGACCAGTCGAAGGATGATGTCATTTACTTTAAAGACGTCCGTCCATCTGCTGATCAGATGTAAGCTGGAACTGACAGAAAGAGTCACTTATTCCAGAACAGAACCAGTTTGTACGACGTGTTGTCCGACCTGCTCTGAAATCCAAAGTGTTTGTGTCTGTTGTGAACGTCCACGTCACAGCGAGGGGAGACATGATGAGGTTTAAATGTGGAGATAACTGGTTCCATTTTCAGAGTCTCCTGAAGATGTTGATGGTGTCGTAGCTGGTGTTTGTCTCTGTGTGGACAGACGTACTGAGATCTAACTGTTGATGTTGATCCACAGAGTGGAGCAGCAGAACTCAGAGGTTCCCAGAGCTCAGTCTGTCCAGCAGCATCACCTGAACTCCATATTCATGGTGAGTTGATGGACAACAAGTTGTTCTGCATCTGTTGTGTTCAGGCGTCTCCATGCTGCTCTTTGTAGACCAGTGGACTGTCAGTGTGTCCAACATGGATCTGATGTTTGGCTCCATGATTTGACTCTGATGGACTCATTGACACATTTCTCTGTTCCAGCTGCTGGAGGACAACATGGTGACTTTTGTGAAGAAGGAGCTGAAGAAGATGCAGAAGGTTGTGAGTCCAGATTACCCAGAATGCTCAGAGAGTCAGAGGGAGGATGAGGAGAAGTTGGAGGGTGATGATGAAGATGAGAGGAGCAGCAGAGAGATGTTTGAGCAGATGACAGTGTTGTTCCTGAGGAGGATGAAGCAGGAGAAGCTGGCTGACTGTCTGCAGAGCAGTAAGAGGATTTGTGTAAAGACTGAAGCTGCTGATCAACAGAACATTTACGAAAGTCTCACAATATCTTCACACAATCAGTCTTTAGGAGGATGAACTGCTGCAATGTTTACTGTCATTTATTCATTGATCTCATGTTGTTTCTTCATTCAGAACTTGCTGCAGTTTGTGGACGTAAACTTAAACGTGGTCTGAAGAAGAAGTTCCAGAGAGTGTTTGAGGGCATCGCTAAAGCAGGACAGCCGACCCTCCTGAATGAGATCTACACAGAGCTGTACATCACAGAGGGAGGGACTGCAGAGGTCAATGATGAACATGAGGTCAGACAGATTGAAGCAGCATCCAGGAAAGCAGACAGAGCAGAAAGAAGCATCAGAGCAGAAGACATCTTTAGAGGCTCACCTGGAAGAGATGGACCAATCAGAACAGTGATGACACAGGGAGTGGCTGGCATCGGGAAAACGGTGTTAACACAGAAGTTGACTCTGGACTGGGCTGAAGACAAAAGCAACCAGGACATCCACTTCATGTTTCCATTGACTTTCAGAGAGCTGAATGTGCTGAAAGAGAGAAAGTTAAGCTTGGTGGAACTTGTTCATCACTTCTTCAGTGAAACCAAAGCAGCAGGAATGTGCAGGTTTGAAGACTTCCAGGTTGTGTTGATCTTTGACGGTCTGGATGAGTGTCGCCTTCCTCTGGACTTCCACAACAATGAGGTCCTGACTGATGTTACAGAGTCCACCTCAGTGGATGTGCTGCTGACAAACCTGATCAGGGGGAATCTGCTTCCCTCTGCTCGCCTCTGGATAACCACACGACCTGCAGCAGCCAATCAGATCCCTCCTGACTGTGTGGACATGGTGACGGAGGTCAGAGGGTTCACCGACCCACAGAAGGAGGAGTACTTCAGGAAGAGATCCAGAGATGAGGAGCAGGCCAGCAGCATCATCTCCCACATGAAGACATCACGAAGCCTCCACATCATGTGCCACATCCCAGTGTTCTGCTGGATCACTGCTACAGTTCTGGAGGAGCTGCTGAGAAGCAGAGAGGGAGGAGATCTGCCCACAACACTGACTGAGATGTTCATCCACCACTTGGTAGTTAAGACCAAAGTCAAGAAGATCAAGTATGATGGAGGAGCTGAGACAGATCCACACTGGAGTCCAGACAGCAGGAGGATGATTGAGTCTCTGGGAAAACTGGCTTTTGAGCAGCTGCAGAAAGGAAACCTGATCTTCTATGAGTCCGACCTGACAGAGTGTGGCATCGATATGGAAGCAGCCTCAAAGTACTCAGGAGTGTTCACACAGATCTTTAAAGAGGAGAGAGGGCTGTACCAGGACAAGGTGTTCTGCTTCGTCCATCTGAGCGTTCAGGAGTTTCTGGCTGCAGTCTACATGTTCCACTGTTACACCAACAGGAAGGAGAAGGTTGTGGAGGACTTCCTGGGAAAAGGCTGGAAAGATGAGAACAGAGACACTCTGGATGTGTTCCTGAAGGGAGTCATGGAGAAATCCCTGAGAAGTAAAAATGGTCACCTGGACCTGTTTGTTCGCTTCCTTCATGGCCTCTGTCTGGAGTCCAACCAGAGACTCTTAGGAGGTCTGCTGGGTCGGACAGAGAACCGTCCAGAAATTATCCAGAGACTCTTAGGAGGTCTGCTGGGTCGGACAGAGAACCATCCAGAAATGATCCAGAGAGTCATCAACAACCTGAAGGAGATGAAGAGTGATGAAATGTCTCCAGACAGAAGCATCAACATCTTCCACTGTCTGATGGAGATGAAGGATCTCTCAGTACATCAGGAGATCCAAGAGTTTCTGCAGTCAGAGAACAGATCAGAGAAGGAACTCTCTGAGATCCACTGCTCAGCTCTGGCCTACATGCTGCAGATGTCAGAGGAGGTTCTGGATGAGTTGAACCTGAACAACTACACAACATCAGATGAGGGAAAACTGAGACTGATTCCAGCTGTGAGGAACTGCAGAAAGTTTCAGTGAGTCCAGATGTGATGAACATGATCAGTCAGAGTAGATCAGTAGTTCAATTCTTCAGATGTTCTCACTAGAACATCTCATTATTCTCAGTGTTCCACTTGTTTATTTCAAACATCACATGTCAGCTGTGTTTAGTCTCAGATGTTCTTCAGCTGCTTCAAACGCTGTGAAAATGTGGATTTTTCATGTTCTTGTGTTACGGTGAGGGGTTGTCGAACCCAAAAGCAGGCACACAGAGGCAGGCGGATACTTGAACAAAGATCTAATAAACAAAAACCCAAAGCTAACCAAAACTCCGTACAGGAGGTACTCAAATAAAACAGAACAGGGCTCCGAACGAAACAAGAGCAACGAACAAAAACAGGCCACGACAAGGGCTAGAACTAAACACAAAAACGGAATGACTCACAACTTAAAAGTCCAGGCACCGGGAGCCGAGGCGGGGACCGAGGGGGAAGTTCTCGGGACGGGGCAGGCGGCTGCCTGAACGCAGCGGGGAACAGACGGCTGCAGGAATGCAGCGGGGACGGGTGGCTGTATAGCCGAGGCAGTGGCAGAGTTCCGGAGCTGGGCCGGGCAGGACAGAACAGACAGGGAAATCCAGAGCAGGGAGGAGACCGGAATAGAGTGGCTGGTGGAGCGTCAGCAGTAGCATCAGGAGCCGAAGCAACCGAGACAGATGCAACCCAAAGAGATGCAATGACCCAGCGCCGAGTGGTAGGGAGAGCCAGGTTTTATGAGCCGCTGATTGGCAATTAGAAGCGGCTGTGCTCTTCAGCGCCCAATCAGCCGGAGCTGTCAGCTGGCCAGGAGCGCAGCACAGAGAAGGGAGGGACCATAACATCTTGTGTTTAAATCTGATAAATGAATGAAGTCAGTTTTTTTATTTCATTCTAATAATTGTTCCATCAGACAGTTTTTTTCTTGTGAGATTCTTCCTTTGGCTGATGGAGGAAACATGCAGATCTGCTGAAACACATGAAGAACTGTAGAGGTTCTTGTCCAGGTTTTATCACAGCATCAGTTCTTATTACATGAGGAGCTTCTGGAAGCAGTCTTCTACAATCAGACATACAGCTTTTAAATGATTTTTTCCCTCTTCTTTGGAGTTGAATATAACATCTGAATCATTTCTGATGTCTGGGAGAATTGATTTAATGGATTTTTTTGCTGTTACTATTTTGAGTTGGTTTTTAACTCATTTATTTCTAGTAATTTGTGATGTTTTACTTGAATTGTTTTGTCATGACACATTGTGTTTTGTTTTTGTTCCCTTTGCACCACCTTGTGGCAGGTTAAGATGTTACACAGCATTGACTGTTAGTGTTTTCTGAGTGGTCATTTGAGATCACATGACTCAGATCAACCAGGAAGAATGAAGCTGGAAGCTTAGTCTTCTCCATGTGGTCAGCTAGAAAGCTCCTCTTTCTTTTCTTTTCTCGTTTGTGCCTTGGAAACGCATTGCTTGTAAGTTCATTCATTCTTCCATGTTTTGAGTAGATGTGCATATACATAATTTGACATACATATGCTGAGTTAAAACAACTAGTTGGTGACTATTTCATCTGTTAAGCCTGTCAAGGTTAAAAATGCTAGTTAAAAAATAGTAAGCAAAACTGAATGTAGCTTCTTGTCAAGACATGTACATAAGCAACGTAAATTCATTCATGCTGTGTATGTTTGTGACTAAGAGCTCTGTAAATTTGTGTTTGTTGCAGTTTTACATAAAGAATGGAAAGAAGAGAAACTGTTTGGGACTTTCTCTGAATCCTGCCTGTTAGCTATCTGTCAGTGGTGCGTAGATGGTACGCGTATCAGGGACAGAATAGTTTTGTATTTATTTTTTCTGTACGTGTGGTGTGAATACTGAGACAGAAAATGTTGTTCTGATCCAGATGTTCTTCTGAGAACTTTGTGGAGTCAGACGTGGGATCAGATCACACTGGCAGACTGTGGACAGTATAGAAGCCTGAATGGAAGTCCATCTTCTGTCCTCCATCTGCAGATGAAACACTAAGATTCTAGATAGAATTATTCCAGATTGAAAGTGTGCAGGTGTGAGAGAGGCTGATGAGAATTCAGTTTGATGTCAAACAGTCAGAGAAGATGAGCTGAAGCACTGATGTGAAGAACTAAATGTCCAACAGCCCCAGTCCAGATGTTCTGCTATCAAATGCATGAAGGAAATATAAAGTGTGCTCTTTCATAACAACGTTTTCTCACTTATGGCTCATTACAGACTTTCTGGCTGGTTGGGACTCTCAGAGAGTGACTGTGAAGTCGTGGCCTCAGCTCTGAAGTCCAACCCCTCCCATCTGATAGATCTGGACCTGAGCTACAACAGCCTGCAGGATTCCGGAGTGAAACGTCTTTGTGATGGACTGCAGAGTCCAAACTGTAAACTGGAGACTCTCAGGTCAGTTTACTGTTGATGGTTTATCAATATATTCAAGTCAAATCCTTGACTGAAGTTTGGAGTTTGTTGTTGATCAGTTTGGAGTATTTTCCTGAAAACAGTGTGAAGATGTTTGAGATTGTTGAAGTGTGAATAAATGCCCTGATCAGCTGACTGCAGAGTTCCCAGATGGAGGACAGAATCCACAGTCCTGCTGTGTGTCTGAATGTAAAGCTGATGTGAAAGTGATGTGAGGCTTCAGCAGTGTGACTTCCACACATCCAGTCAGTATGTTTGTGTTTCCACAGTGTTTGTGCTGAGCTGCAGTGGAGCCTCAGGAAGTCAAAGAGGAGTTTAGTTGTCAACCGTGTGGAAGTTGATTAGTGTGAGTCAGAAGCTGAAGCTTGATGTTAGTGTGAGCTGAGCTGATGAAGTGATTCCTTCCAGTGGAGTTGTGTTAGGAAGAGAGCAGTGGACAGTCAGTGTGGACGGCAGGAATCAGAATCCCTCTGTAATGTACAGATGACATGTGACTGTTGTTGGAAGACACACTGGAAGATGTGAAGGAGACAAAGGTAGCAAGCTGATTTCCACAGAAGAAGAAGAAGGTGATGGAATAAATGAAAGAATGAAGAGATTTGATGTTGATCCTTTGATGAGAGAGTGGACTGAGGTCAGCAGATGTTACTGATGTGTGGACGTGAATAGGTGGATGAATGTTGTGCTGACATGTGGATGATGTGTGTAGAAGGTCAGGTCAGGTTTGTTTAGACACCTGCTACTGGTAACATGTAAACCAGTACTACCTGTTCCATGGTCGAGTCACCGGCAACTAAACTGGTAACCCCACTGCCCTTATAGGACAGTGAGGGGGTGGGTAGACACCCTGATAGGATAAATAAAAGACTTGTCTACAAGGATACATGCACCCGAATTGGGGTCTTATATCCATCTACCAAACACAATCCACTGCCTTGTGGACAATGTCTTGACATAAAGGCTAAAGGAGGCGACCCTGACTCAAACGTGGACACCTGTTGGGAAACTGGAAAGGCGGACGAACCCTACAGGATCAACGGCAGTTCACTGCAACTAGGTGTCCCTCCGGTCGTCGAGGTCCCCTTGCCATCGGACTAAGACACACCTAGTGAAGACTACGGAGCTCTGTTTGTGCGACTTTGCTCATCACCACGCACAGCTTCTGCTTGCATCACTACAAAAAAGCCCTGCGGCGACTGGGGATTGGCGTCGGGAACAGGGAAGTGAAGCCTGGAAGTTCCTAGTCACAAACCAGCACGTAGGCGGTGGAGGTTTTATCAGTCGCTCAACTTAGGACCGGAGACAGTAAAGTTGTTCGGTAGTTGCCTCCACGACTAAGCAGGCCTACTTAGGATCCACTCTGCTTACCTCTATTGAGGAAGGAGCTAGAAAAGGTGCTCCAAACATAGTCTGTCTCCAGTCCAACCTGGCTGGAAGGCCGCGTCCAGCGGGTTCACTTAGTAAGCGGTAGGAAAACACCAATGAAAATTGCAACTTGGAATGTAAGAACGATGATGGATAATGATAAATCTGACAGACCGGAGAGACGCACAGCTTTCATAGCTCGCGAACTCCAAAGACTCGACATTGATATAGCGGCGCTTCAAGAAACACGACTCCCGGACGAAGGACAACTCACAGAAGATGGAGGAGGATATACCTTCTTCTGGAAAGGTCTACCTACTGCATCGAAAAGGATCTATGGTGTGGGATTTGCCATCAAGACCGAGATAATGAGGAACCTAGACCATCTGCCGGTTGGCGTAAATGAGTGCTTAATGACTTTGCAGCTGAACCTAAGTGACAATAGGAAAACGACTCTCATCTCTGCATATGCTCCTACCCTCCTTGCTGACCAGCATGACAAGGAAGTATTTTACTCAGACCTGGATGTTCTTCTCTCACGAGTCCCTCAGAGGGATAAACTCGTACTGCTGGGAGACTTCAACGCCCGCGTTGGAAAAGAACACCTTGTATGGAAAAAAGTTATCGGCAAGGATGGGACCGGAAAGGCAAACAGTAACGGGGAGATGCTTCTAACAAAATGCGTCGAGCACAATCTGACCGTTACGAACACCCTGTTTAGACAGAAAGACCGTCTGAAGACATCATGGAGACATCCGAGATCTGGCCACTGGCACCTCATAGACTTCATTATTGTAAGACAAGCGGACGTCGTAGACGTATGCCTCACCCGCGCTATGGAATCCTCGGATGCTTGCTGGACCGACCACCGACTCATTATGTCCCTAATGAACTTCCACATACAAAGGAAACACCGTAATACATGTAAGAAAAAACCAACCAGATATAACACTAGTCTACTGAGCCAACCTGAAGTAAAGGAGAAATTCCAGAAGGAGATTGCAGAGGAGATTAGGTGCATTAATAGTGAATCTGTGGATAACAACTGGACTGAACTTCGAGAGGCCATAACCAGGACGTGCAGCACCGAGCTGGGCAAGCTGGCAAGACACAGCGAAGATTGGTTCGATGACAACGACGAAGAGATAAAAGCCCTGATGGATGCAAAGTGCTCAGCTTTCAGAGTTTGGCAGTCTGACTACAGAAACAAACAGAAAAGAAGTCAATACCACGACATCAGATCTAAACTCCAGAGCGAAGTCAGGAAACTGAAGAATGACTGGTGGGTCAGGAAATCGGAGGAGATCCAAACCCTGGCTGACAAGAACTGTACCCGGGAATTCTTTGCTGCCACTCGGAAGCTATATGGACCTTCTTCCAGTGGAGCACGACCCATAGCTGCAAAAGATGGCACCATCTGCAAGGAGAAGGAACAGATCAAAGCCAGATGGAGTGAGCACTTCTGTGAACTACTCAACCAAGAAACCCCAGTTAATGAAAATGTTCTGGATAAAATACCCCAACTCCAGACAAATGAAAGTCTGGCTCTACCACCAACCATAGATGAACTGCGGAAAGCAATTAAGACGGCCAAGCAAGGGAAGGCAGCTGGCCCTGATGGAATACCTGCTGACATTTTCAAACACGGAGGAGCTGAACTCACTCAAAAACTTCTGGATCTATTCCAAAAGATATGGGAGAGCAAAACACTCCCTGCTGATCTCAGAGATGCCAACATCGTTACCATCTTCAAGAAGGGTAACGAGACTGAATGTGGAAACTATCGGGGGATTTCTCTGCTCTCCATCGCTGGGAAATTACTAGCCAGGATAGTAAGCTACCGATTGAGTTCACTGTCAGAGGGATGTCTACCAGAGACTCAGTGTGGGTTTAAGCCAAGCCGTGGAACAGTAGATATGATCTTTGCTGCACGACAAATCCAAGAAAAATGCCAAGAACAACATAGAGACCTCTACATGGCATTCATTGACCTAACAAAGGCTTTCGACACCGTACACAGACCAACTCTATGGAAAGTCCTGCACAAGGTGGGGTGCACAGAGAAGATCATCAACATAGTACGTATCCTTCATGACGGCGTGAGAGCCTCTGTATTAGTTGATGGAGAATACACACAAGACTTTGAGGTGAAACCCGGAGTCAAACAAGGATGTGTCTTGGCACCTACCTTGTTCTCGGTCTTTCTTACTGCATTCTTACACTTGGCCAAGGAGGATATGCGAGCGGGAATAAGACTCAGGTACAGGTTTGGTGACATCTTCAACCTACGTTGACTTAAAGCTAAACCAAGACTTCCGTCACATCAGTGTGTGAAGTGCAGTACGCAGACGATAATGCCATTGTAGCCCATACGGAAGAAGATCTTCAACACGCAATGGATGCTTTTAACAATGCCTACACTGCACTAGGCCTTAAACTCAATGCCAAGAAAACACAAGTCCTCTATCAGCAACAACCTTTGGCCCAACTCAACGGAAAACCAGACATTTCCATCAAGGCCAATGGACAGACTTTGGAAAACATAGAGACTTTCAACTACCTGGGACGTAGCCTGTCATCCAAAGCCAATATTGATGCTGAAATCACCCGACGAATACAAGCAGCCGGAACCGCTATTGGAAAGCTGCAGACCCACGTCTTTAACAACAAAGACATCTTCAAGAATACCAAAATGACGGTGTATAAAGCTGTTGTCCTACCAACCCTCCTCTATGGCTCTGAAACCTGGGTTACCTACTCTCACAACCTGAAGGCTTTGGAAAAATTCCATGACCGGAGCGTCAGAAGGATCCTTGGTATCAAGTGGCAGGACCTGCGAACAACAAACAGCGTCTTTGACGAAGCCAGCACCACCAGCATAGAGGCAGTCATAATAAAGAATCAGCTGAGATGGGCAGGGCATGTTGTCGGAATGGAAGATGATGGGTTGCCAAAACGGATCATGTACTCTGAGATAGAGCATGGCAAACGCACTCAAGGTGGGCAGAAGAAGCGCTATAAAGACACTCTGCGTAACAGCCTCAAAAAGTGCAACATTGGGACTAACAACTGGGAACACCAAGCTAAGGACAGGAACAGCTGGAGAATCGCTATTCACTGGGGAGTCAATCTGTTTGAAGAACAGAGAAGAAACAAACGTGATGAGAAAAGAGCAGCCCGGAAAGCTTGTCAAAGCACTACGGACAACACAACAGACGCTGCTAGTCAACACATTTGTCCTCACTGCCAGGAGGTGTGCCGTTCGCGGATAGGACTTGTCAGCCATCTGAGGATACATAACTAGGCCGAAACGCAAGCAGACATCATACTCGAATACCGAGGGATTGCAAACGACGTGTGTAGAAGGCTGACGTGATGATGACCCACAATAAGAGAAGGACAACGTCACTGTGCTGCTTTTACAGAAAAGCTGATTGATGAGGACAAAGTAATGTTGATCTGCACATTCAGAACCTGAACACATCTGATGGATCATCAATGATTTTATTTCCATCTTTTATTCTTTATTCAGATTGGAGGCCTGCAGTTTGTCAGAGATCAGCTGTGATTCTCTGGTCTCAGCTCTGAAGTCCAACCCCTCCCATCTGGAACATCTGGACCTGAGCTACAACGAAGACCTTCAGGATTCAGGAGTGAAACATCTGAGTGGTTTTTTGGAGAGTCCAGACTGCATCCTGAAGACTCTGAGGTCAGTTCAATGACTGTCTGTTACTGTTGTAGATCTGATGTGTTTAATGACAACTGAAGCTCATTTCTGTTCAACAGAACTTCCATCCATGAAGCTGTAAATCTGCTCTGCTTCACATTTTCTGCTTTTGTCCTAAACTGAGTTTGTTGTGACAAAAGTGGAGTGTTTGTAGCCAAAAGTGCATAAAATGTTGAGTGTTAGTTGTTAAAGTAAATGAATGTTTGTAATTTGAGCTGAAGAGTCACATCTGGATCCAGAAGATCCTCTGAACTCAGATCAGTTTGAAGAGACAAAGTTTAGTGAGTGAAGTCTAAATATTTCTTTGGTTTGTGTTGAGTTTTATTTGACTGATCCTGATCCTGTTGATGATGCAGCATGTTACTGATGTGTGGACATGAATAGGTGGATGAATGTTGTGCTGACATGTGGATGATGTGTGTAGAAGGCTGACATGATGATGATCCACAATAAGAGAAGGACAAAGTCACTGTGCTGCTTTTAGAGAAAAGCTGATTGATGAGGACAAAGTAATGTTGATCTGCACATTCAGAACCTGAACACATCTGATGGATCATCAATGATTTTATACACATCTTTGATTCTTTATTCAGGTTGAGGGACTGCAGTTTGTCAGAGATCAGCTGTGATTCTCTGGTCTCAGCTCTGAAGTCCAACCCCTCCCATCTGGAACATCTGGACCTGAGCAGGAACAACCTGAAGGATTCATCAGTGAAACATCTGTTAGATCTTGTGGAGAGTCCAGACTGCATCCTGAAGACTCTGAGGTCAGTAGAAGGTTCCATCAGTCTCTGCTGCTTCCAGCAGTTTTCTACTAAACACAGTCAGTATCAAAGCAAAGATCCAGTGTCTCCTGTAAACCTGCAGCTTCTCAGTGAAGCTGTGAGAGCAGAATGGAGACAGAAACACAGAGACAGCAGTCAGCCAATCAGAGGAGCCACAAGCTTGTTGTCATGGTGTGTTTGATCGATGTGAAGCCGACTGTTGTTGTTGTGTTGATGTGTTGAGGAAATAAAGCTGATTCCAGCTGACAGCCTTCCAGATGTGCAGAGACAGTGGTCCTCCTCCATCAAAGTGTTCATCAGATCTGATCTCACTGTTTGTTGTCTCATTCCAACAGTGATCAGCTGATCAGTGTGATGTTTGTCACAGCTCTGAGATCAGTGAGACTGAAGCCTGCAAACCAGCGCCTCTTATTTCACAGCAGCAGCATCATCACATGTAGGAACCATGAGGTGTTTGTACAGAGCAGAAGCTCTGCTCAGGTCCAGCACTCACATCTGGATGTGTGTCCTTGTGTGTGCTTTGATCCAGATGTGTTGACTGACAGCCTCCATGTTGGTTTGTCAGCTGATGTTTTCAGAGCAGATGAGATGTTGATGGACACTCAGAGACTGTTGGTTTAAATGGAGCAGCAGTAAATCCATGAGTGAAGAGTTTGTGCAGTAATGAAGCTTGATGACTGTCAGCAGTTTGTTTCCACTGTGGACTGCAGTGAAATGTGCAGAGAAACACACCTGATGCTGACAGTGTGTGCAGGTGTGTGAGCTTGGAGCTCAGTGTGTTCACTCCAACACGTTAACATGAAGCTGCTGCTCTGAACACGTCTGAAGTCCTGATGAGCTGCTGATCAAACTCATTCATCTCCTCTCATCTTTATTCTTCTTTCTGCAGATGGGACTCATTGTGGATCTCCTCAGAGGATGAAGTGTGTCCTGATGATCCAGAGGTTGAAGCAGCAGCAGCAGCTGGTGTGTAGAGACTCTGACTGGACCATGTTACTGGGAGGTGGACTGGGAACCAGTATGAAGTCTGTTGTTCCTGTATAGTTTAGTGTTCCAGCTCCACACTGTGAATGATGGAGAACTGCAGTTAATGTTGACTTGATCCGTTGGAGGTTGATGTCAGGTTGCAGAGTGTGCAGGAAGTTTCAGGATGCTTCCACTCTGACTGATATCTGCCCACTTGGAGCCTCAATTCCAGGTTTTCAGCCCTTGGTCTGTTTGTGGGAATGTTCCAGCGTTATCTTTTAGTTTTGTCCTCCCATTAGCATGACGTCATGGTTGGTAATGATTCAATCTGACCTTTATTAACACAGAATTGTGAAACACATCCTGACTCAGCTTGTAAATGACACTCAGGGCCTTCAGGAGTTTCATCAGGACTTTTCCAGCACATATTAGTTGTTTGATGATCATCAGTCAGTTTTCTGCTGACATGTGGTTCCATCAGCTCAGTTCCTGCTCTCTGACAGAAACTGTATTTGTCCAACTGGTCAGTTTGTCAGTCAGGATGGAATTCTTCATCCAGACCTCCATCATGAGCTTCATGTTCAGATCCACTGTTAGTTTGAGATGAAATGTCCTGAAAGTTCCACAGCAGGTGTTTCTCCTGTTTGTAGCTTTAGTTGTGGGCAGTGAGTGTAGGTGAGTCCAAGCAGGGTTTTCATTTGGACTTTTATCTGCTCATCGTAGGAGAGTTAAGTTTGGTTCTAACTTGTAGTCAGAAATCTTCTTGTTGTTTCTCTTCAGTTCTTTTCAGTAACATCCGTCGTCCTCCGTTGCTCCTTTTTCTGTCTCCTGTGTTCTTTGATTTGTGTGAATTCAACAACTTCCTTCAATAAATCAGTCAGCTTTGGTTCAGCTGCGACCATCTGGGTGTTTTATTTCTTCCTTCTCTTTTCCACACTCAGCTGCTTGAGAACAAATCTAGAAGAGGATTCCTAGAGACTCTCCTGGAATTTCACACACTTCAAATGTGACTTTCACACAAACATGTCATGTATGTTCCAGCGTTTAGTTTGTTTTCCATCAGAGAGATCAGTGAGCTTCATTTGAAGGAGGAACAAAGTGACAAGAAGAGAAACGTAAAGATTGACAGTGAAACAAACAGTGTTGAAGCTCCTCCATGTTCACACTCAGTGTCCAGAGTCCAAAACATTCCTTGTAGAAAAATCCCATCATCCCATCAGATCTGTGGTTCACTGCTGTGATTGACCAGAGCGTCCACCAGGAGGCAGCAGAGGACAGTGTGTCTCTCAGGTGAGTCAGCTGCTGGAACATCAACATCTGCAGAGCACAGATGTGAAAACATCACATCAGTCCAGTTGTGAGAGTTTGAATGTTTTTCCTCAATGAGAGCGGAGCTGCTGTTCAGTCTCCGTTTAGTTTTTACTCTGCAGGTGGAAGCTGAACCGTCAGATGTGTCAGAAAACAGCAGTGAAGAAGCCGTTTGTCACATCAGGCAGCAGGTTGATGAATCTCTGCAGCTGCTCCACGTCTGACTCAACAAAGACTCAACAAGCTGCTGAGTTTGTGCACAGAATGAATCCTGACGTGGAAACGCCCACAGTGAGTGAAAAAGCTGCAGACAGGTGAGACAGGAGATGCTGCAGGTGAGTCCAGGTGAAGGTTGATGTTGGATCAAAGCTGCTGTGATTCTCCTCATGTCTCTGTGCTCCACCTCATTACCAGACCAGTTCTTTTTCCTGCTTTAAACAACATTAAAAACCAGTCCAGCTCATTTAATGCAGTTTTCTATTCATCAAACAGTGACTGTAGCTGTGACTGAAATGTTACTAATTCATGAAAATAACTTCAGTCATGAGTGTTTTACCGTAAAGATTAATGGAAAGAGATCATTTCTTTATCTCATATATAAAATTTGATCCAAAAATTACCCAAATGATCCAAAAAATGGCACTAAAAGATTTAAAGATGACAATAAAATATGGAAAAATGACACTAAAAAATTCAAAACTGACACTACAAGATCCAAAAGGGACACTACAAGATGAAAAAAATGAAAATAAAAGATCCAAAAATAACACTAAAAGATCAAAAAATGGCACTACAAGATTGAAAAAAATACAATAACAGATCGACAAATAACATCAAAAGATCCAAAAATGACTTGAAAAAATCCAGATATGACACTAAAAGCTGTAACACCAAGACCATCACGATTCCTCCTCCATGTTTGACAGTTGATGTTCCACACTGAGGAACCATCCTTTCTCCAACTCAGCGACTACAAAAATCCTGCTGATGAACCAAAGACTTCAAATTCTGATTCATAAGTTCATAATACCTTCTTCCAGTCTTCAGTAGTCCATTGGTGGTGTTTCATGGTCCAGGCAAACCTCTTTTTCTGATTCTGACGTCTTAACAACATCTTTCTGCTGCAGCTCCTCCTGTCAAACCTGCAGCTCCAAGTCTTCTCTTCACAGTTAAACTGAGACTTCTTACTACGACCTCTATGAAGTTTTTGTGTCATTTTGTCAACATTTTTAGTTGTTTTGGACAATTTTTAGTAATTTTGGACAATTTTTGTCACATTTTAGGCTGTTTTTGTGTTATTCTGGCTGCAATTTATTTTGTATTTGGTGTATTTGAAGTCATTTTGTTCAGGTTTTGAGTCATTTTAAGTAATTCTGACAAAGTTTAAGTCATTTTGAAAAGATCTTAAGCTGGTTTAGACAGATTTCAAATCATTTTTGGAAAAGGTTGAATTTTAGGTTGTTTTAGACAGATTTTGTGTTATTGTGGCCACAATTCAAATTGTTTTGGACAGATTTTGTGTTTTTGTGGCCACAATTCAAATAGTTTTGGACAGATTTTCAAGTTGAACCTGAGACTTCTTCCTAAGACCACTATGAAGCTGATTGAAGCTGTTGTCCTGTGAGCTCCTATCACCAAGCTGTTGACTCTCACAAACTGGTCTTCTGGTTCTGTTGTGGCTTTGGGTCTTCCAGACCTCTTCCTGTCAGAGTTTCTTCCAGTTTCTGAGTCTTTTAATGGTGAAGAAAACTGGACTCACTGACACCTTGACTTTGTAACCCACTTCTGAGTACGTACACGTCACTACCTAGGTTGGTAGGAGCTGGGAGTGATAGCAATAACCACTGGACACAGGTAGAAGTTGTTACTGTGAACTTTTTGAAAACTATTTGAACAGTGCACAGCATAATTACAGTAAAACACCTATGGGCCCAATAAACTAAGAAAAAACATCAAATGTCCATTTGAAATTAGTCCTGGAACTGGTTCGTTGTGGATCCAATCAAAGTTCAGGTCAATAAGTCAGGGGGAAGTCAAAGTCAAGGAAAAGTATCCAAAGTAGGCTCTGGTTGGTGTCGGTCAGTAGGACTGACACAATCCTACCACAGAATCCTCTGAATGGTGTGGTGGAGGCTCAAAGTTGGACTGGGAGGCTCTCCATCAATTGGATCTCTGCTCAGCCTCGTTGGACACCAGGACTGGAGCTTCACTTTATCCTCACATCAGATAAGACCTGACCTGTATTTACAAAGCAGCTCTATAGTCCAGGTTCTGATGCAACATCATCCAATGACATTCATTCAAAGTGATCTTTTCTGTTAGGAAACTAAATACTAGAGTTCACAAGTCGATAACCATAAATGTTTCATAGTGGCAGAATATACCATTTAACCATTTGTAATTACAACAAAGTGCAACTGTATGATCACATTTTACCAATGAATTCACTTCTTTATAAAGGACACGTTACCCTTTAAGGTAAAGTCAATAACTTGTACTCTTCCATGTCTATTGTCTCTTTTTTAACCCTTTAGAGCAAAGGATTTGAGATTTTTAATGAAACAAATGAATTAGTGTTTTTAATGAACACATTTAACATAAATTACAGCTTTGCTGCTTTTATCCGTCTTCACTGACTTATAATGACATTCTACCTTTCTGCTGATCATGGTTTTAACCTTCAGTCACACAGGAAAGTGACTCAGCACTTCACAGTGGAAAAGTCTCACAATGTGCTGATTTTAGCGTTAAAGGACAGATTAACATGAATTTTCAAGTCAAACCATCAAATTAATGCTTTTCAGTATTGCACTCTACAAAAACAACATAAAATGTGACACAGCCTTAACTGTAGCTAGCATGGTACCTCGTGGTATTTCCAGACACACTCATTAGGAAACCAGCAGGAGCTAGCTGACCAAGAAGGAGGTTTTCAATAGAAGAAGCCAGGACAATTAAGTGTTTCTTAGATGGTTCTCCAACCTCTAAAATGGAATTTCAATCAGTTTATATTATCGCCTAAATCATTTCTTGGTTTTCGTGCCAGACGAGCAGGTTTTCAGACCTTTTTCTCTCATTTTCAACTCTCATGGCAGAAACAGAAGCAATGCTGTCTGTGAATTAGCGATGTTAAAGCTGCTGTCCGGAGTTTCCGTTTGTTTTCAATTTATGTATCATTGTTTAACAAAGCTTAAATGTGTTAGTCTAGTTCGATACTATAATATAAAGTTAGTATAACGCGATATGAAAATTTATTCCTGAGCTCCGCCTTCCTCTCATAGACCCCCATGTTATTCCAAAAAGCGCCGGTCGCTGCCGACCAATCAAGTTCGAGCTTCAGCTTTGTCATGCTGTCAATCAACGGTTACGCGCACAGCAAGCAAGCCCATGCAGAGGTGGGCGAGCTACGCACTACGCAACCGCGCGCACATTTGTTTTGCTTGTGGAGGAGAGAGCATCAGGGCTCAGCAACTTCCAGAAAAGTTACCGATCCCACGGCTTGTCAGGCCAAGAGACTGCAGGACGTTTTTTGGCTCGGGGTGCTCGCGTCGCTCCCCGACCACGGCCTCCATAGCCCGCCTGACGGCTTCGTTTAGATGCCCGACCTCTGGAGGAAGATGTTGGGGCGTCTGGGACATACTCTTCGTCAGAGGAGTCATGCAATTCTGAACTCTAGATAGAAATAAATAAACAATGTAACACATATACACGCGTAAATGCACTAAGTTTGATAAACAACGTCATCCAGAGGGATACACGAGTGTAATCACATATTGAAACTTTACTCGTTCGTCCTAGCAGATTCGTGTTATTTTGGTATTAGGACTAGTTAGACTCAATACAGCATTCTAACGTAATTCCTTTATTATTTACTAAATGTACGAAATGGAGAGGAATGGAAAACAGCAAAACAGGCGAGATGCTGCAGCACTCCGGGCACTCCTCTCATGTACTGCGCGCGTGCACAAATAAAGGGGTGAAATCAGAGGGAGGGACCAACAGTGTTTTGGGAGACGCTGCGATTCAAACTCCGGACAGCAGCTGTAAGGTGTGATCAACCTCCATTGCTGCAGAACAGCTTTAAGTTAACACATTTCTGTTCCCTGAAAAAGGGCTTTTTTAACGTCAGCTTATCTCATCTCATTCCATGTCATCTTCTCCCAAATTATCTCATTTCAACAGTTTAATCTTCTCTCACATTGCATTTCATCTCATTTTACATCGACTCTTCTTGAAAGACAGCTACTTTTGATAAAAGCTGGGCTTGCAGCACATTGTTTACCTTACAACAATGGAAAAGACGCATCGTTTATATTTTCACAACCTATATCTAATGAGTTACTGATGCTGAAAGTCTGAATGCCTTTCCAACTTTACTGAACTGTGGCCCTGAGGAGCCGTGGTGGGCGTCCTTGTCATTTCTGAAAGGTGGCAACCCTAACAGTAGTTGTCCTGAAATGTTCTCTCATTAATCAGTGGTGATGTTCAGCATCCAGAAGTCACATTAAAGTGTAGTGATGTTTGTGTATCTGTCAGACTATAAACCTCTGGATGTTGGAGGACAAACAGCAGCACTGGATGTAGAATGAAGACTCATGGATTTTATTGATGTTAATCATAAAACTGTAAACCATCCATCCCTGTCTGTGAAGTGTCCTCGTGAAGGTTTAATATTTTTTTTTCAGCAATCAGTTTCTGAAAGGTTTTTGTGGATCCACTGATAGAACTGAGAATGTTCAGTTCATCAAACTACAGCTGTCAATAAATCAGAGGCTCTAAAACATTTTTTAAAAGTTTTGTAACAATCTTACAAACCTGAATATATAGTAACTGTTTTAATATTAAAATGTGAACATGCAGGGCTGTGTTGTTACATCTGTTCCATTTTATCGTTTTTCACGGTAAAAATAACCGGAGCAGATGAACCGAGGAGGTGACGTCATCAAATACACTGCTGTTCCAAATGCTCTTTAACCTCGATGTGTTCTTGTCAAGTACAGACTTTTTTTCCCTCTCTTTATTTAACGATTAAACAGAACACATTTAGCATACAACATCTCATAGAGGATGACGGTACAGAATGCATGTTAATCCACATTGCAGGAATACAAGCAAAATGACATTCATGAGAAAAGAAACAGATAAAAAAAATAAACTAAAACTAGAGGAAAGGGGGAGTTGAAAAGAAAAACTGTGCAAGAGTCCAGGCATATACTTGAGAAAAAGGAGCAATAGCCTTGTAGTCCAAAAAACAAAAATTAAAATAACAGAAAATTAGAAAAGTCAGCACTGATCATTCTGGCAAGTGAATTGGAATTTCTCTTATTGAGTGACAGATAGTACAGCTTGAAGTCACTTTAAAACCAATTAGAGGGCTTCACATTTCTCCCCTTACAACAATGATGATATTTACCCAGAAGCAAAACAATATTTACCATAACAGAGACAGATGAATTCATATTGTCCATATAAAACATAACATGAAGGATATCAAGGATTGGAATGTCCTTAATTTTAGTCAGCCAGCTTCTTATGTCAGACCAGAATTTCTGAGACACAGGGCATAAAAAAAAC
This sequence comes from Acanthochromis polyacanthus, assembly GCF_021347895.1. Taxonomy (NCBI): domain Eukaryota; kingdom Metazoa; phylum Chordata; class Actinopteri; family Pomacentridae; genus Acanthochromis; species Acanthochromis polyacanthus. The sequence goes on along the minus strand of NC_067126.1, from coordinate 3,429,864 downwards.
AAACAAAAAAAACATACATATGTTCCAGTGTTTCTTCTTCATGACAAAAGACACAGGGATCCACTTCAAATCTAAACCTGTTCTTGAGAAAAGCACTTGTTGGATAAATATTGTGGGTTATCTTAAAATGAGTTTCTTTAACTTTTGGGGAGATGGGCCATTTAAGATATTTGGTGAGAGCCTTGATCCTCAGAGAAACACTTAGTGCCCCCGGAGCCTGAATGCGTGCCCCTCTATGATAGTCATGAAATGCTCTAGATTTAAAAGCAGCATTGATTAATTTGTTGCTACATTTCCTGTCAAATAAACTACAGTCATCAATAAGTAATTTTGGCAAAGTAGCCTTCACATTTGTATAATTCATGATACTCTGAATCAAAGGCAGGGGAATTGCCTTACAGATATTATAATCGTGGTAGCAGCAATTTAAATCATAGTTGGTTATAAAAGTTGTGTAACAAGTACAGACTTGCATACTCAGAATAAAGAAACATCCGCACTTCCTCCGAGATCCTGTCCGTCCCTTTTCTGGTCCGTGCGGTGCTCCAGCAGACTGTGAAAGGTTCCCTCCTTTTCAAAAGTAGATTCTTGACAGTTTTTTTTATTTATTTGTCAATTCTCTTCCATTTAATTCATGAACACAGTCCATTATCATTCATTTGTTACAGTGGGTGGATGGCAGAACCCAAGCGCAGACTCAGACAGGCAACCAGGTGTTAAGGGGGAAAAAATAAAAATAAAAGGGGTTTATTTGCCAAAAATCAAAACCACTACAACCAAAGCTGGGCTACAGAGGCAGCGTGAAAACCAAACTACTCTAGTACTAAAACACAAAGCTCCTGAGAGTTACTCACACAACCAGGGAAGCAAACAGTTGGGGGAGCAAACAGGCTGAGGATATCCAAACTGCAAAAACCACCAAGTCCAAGACTGGGGAGTCCAACAGAGGGAAAGCAGTAGAGTCCACAGCTGATGCAGTCCAGAGGGGGTTTGTGGGAGACAGAGACCGGGTCAACATGCGGGTTTGTCTTACAATGTTCCAGCACTGACTGAGGGAAGCAGAGGGCTTATATAATTGAGGAGGGGAGCAGGTGAGTGGAACTGGCTGATTAACAGCAGCTGAAGCTCATGCTGCAATCAGCTGGCAGTGCCAGGGGCGAGTGACCAGGAGAGAGAGAGACAGAGGAGGAAAAAAGACAGGAGCAGGAGTGGGACCATGACATCATTGGTGTTTCAATCCCCTCTCGACCCCATCATTTTCTTCAAACTCCAGTTTGACTTCATAATTACAGTGTTTTCTGATATCCATACCATCATAACATATAGAAATACATTTAATGCGTCTCAGTATGTATAGTATGCCAAAAATATCAAATATACTGTAATACAGTACAGTTTGTCAGAGTGAAATAAACTTAAATAAAACAACCTTTTTGCTTTTTTGGAAAAAAATGAATTATTTAATCAACAACTCTGTAAAGATTTTATTTTATTTTTGCACATGCTTTGGATGTCGTGGGTTCCTCTGTACACATGTTGTAAGTCTTAAGCTCGCTACATGAAATGCCTTGAGATGACACGTGTTGTGGAAATGAACTAAATGTAAATTTCCAAAACATATCACTGATTCCCTGTAAAATTGAAACTAAATGGATTAAACTAATGTATTTTTGTCTGTTTGTTTTTTATACTGTTCTGTTTTGTCTGTTTTGTTTTTTTAGTTTTTTTTTCCCACCATTCCAGGTTGATATCTGTGCAAATAGAATAGAACAGAATATTCTTTATTGTCATTATACAATGTATAACGAGATTGGAGAGCTTCTTCTGCTCAGTGCAAGGCAATCTCAAAGATAGAGCACACAGTCTATTTCCAAATGTACAGTATAAATAACGAGTGAATATAAATAACAGTGAATGAAACAGCGGTGTATTATTGCACAGTTACACTATATTGTTGGCTGGGTGTGAGATATGAGACATGTGAGAGCTCAGTGTGGTGATGGCTCTCAGAAAGAAGCTGTTTTAAGTCTGTTTGTCCTCGCTTTAATGCATCTGGAATGCCTCCCAGAGGGCAACAGATCAAATGCTGAGAACTGGGATGTGAACTGTCCTTGATGATGTTCTGAGCTCTGCTGAGGCACCAGGTGAAGTAGACGTCCACAAAGGAGGGGAAAGGACAGCCAACAGTCCTCTGAAGCCTCGCTCTGTCTGCCTCCATGCAGGTGGAAACACAGTAGGTCAGCAGGTATTTTTTCTCACCGTGATGTTGCTTCCCGCGTCGCGGCTTTAATTTTGAAGAGGCGGAACTGCTGTGCCGTTAGCTCGGTTAGCTTCATGCTAACTGACACAGCAGCTTTGACTTCCTGTTAGGAGAAATGTCGCCCTGAAGCCCTGACAGCAGCAGGAGGCTCCTCTGGATGCTGACAGCAGTTCAGTGAGTATTTCTGTTTATTTAAACGTCATGGAATCCAGTATTTCTGACTATAAAGTCGTAAATATCCCAGCTGCATACTTTCACTTTGCTAACAAACCCATAAAACCTTCAGGGAACGTTTCTTGGCGTCATTTTCTGTGGAATTTCTCAGGAAAGTCTTAGTTTGTTGTAAACACAGAGAAGTTCCAGTCTGCAGATGTTGATCCTGATAAGACTGTAGCTGTCAGAGAACTTTTCACCATTTAGACTTACAATATAGTATAGTATAGTATAATACGGGTAACCTTATATTATAGTATAGTACGGGTAGAATATAGGTAGCATTGTAGTATAATACAGTGCATTACAGTACAGTTTAATGTAGTACATTAAAATAGAAAAATACAATGCGTTATAGTGACATATAGCATAGTTTTGTGTTGTACATTATAGTGTAGTATATATGATAGTAGTATCTATGAGAAAAACTTTTTGTCTTTAGTGGGTGCGGCTTGTATTCAGGTGCACTCAATAGTCCGGAAATTATGATATATATATATATATATACACATATACATATACATACATACACACCACACACACACACACACACACACACACACACACACACATATATATATATATATATATATATATATATATATATATATGAGAGAGAGAGAGAATATAGGTAAAAGTATTGGATACTATAATACATTATAGTTTTGTGTACTACATTACTATATACGACTATATCAGGTAATATTGTAAAGAATACTTCAAATACATATGTGTATGTATATCTTGAACGAGGATGAAGGAAATTAAACTAAGGTGGACATAAAACTAGACATGAAGCTAAGGTAAACAATAAATAAAGCTGTGTAGAATATTGAAGGATGAAGAACAGCAGCAGCAGCTTCAGGGTGGTCAGTGCAGCAGTGAAGAGAAGCAGCAGCAGAGTAGCAGCATCCACGAGCTCCAACAGTTCACCACATGGAAAGAACATGAACAGGGTCAGTGTTGCAGCATCAAGACTTGCTGTTAAAGTGACTGTTTGAAGGTGTGGATGTGCAAATGTTCATAGTGGGGAGGAGCAGCTGAGCAGCCTGACTGCATCCAGGTAGAAGCTGTTTGTCCGTCTGGATGTTTTTGCCCTGATGCAGCCTCATCTCCTTCCAGAGGGGTGAACAGTTGGTGTCAGGGTGGGTGGAGTCATGGAGGATGCAGGTGGCTCTTTCCCTTCATCTGGTGGTGTAGATGTCCCCGATGGGTGGTGAGCTTCACCCCATGGTCCTCTGTGCAGACTTTAGCGCCCTCTGAAGCCTCCTTCTCTGCTACAGTGCAGCCCCCATAGCACACAGTCAGATGGGAAGTCAGGGTCCTCTCCACCACACAGCTGGACAAGGACCTGAGGACATCAGCCTCCAGTCCTGCCTTCTTCTACTTCCTCAGGAAACAGAGGTGCTGGTGGTCCTTCTTTATGACAGCGGTGGTGCTGGTGTGCCAGGTGAGGGTGTTGGACACACCATGGAGGTGGAGAGGCGGTGGAGCAGTTCCAGACCTGCATAAATCTACAGCCATCTCCTCGGTCTTCTAGAGTTGAGGACGAGGTTGTTGTCTCCTCACCACCGTGCCAGGTCCTCCACCTCCAGCCTGTACACCGACTGGTCTCCATGGGTGACGAGTCCAACCACCACTGTGTCGTCTGAGAACTTCACCACTAGATTGTTCTTCTATGCAGTGAAGGAAACATGACTTCCTGGAAACCAAAGATCAGAGGAGAGATAAAAGGACAGAAAGATGAAGAGACGGTGTGGATGTAAACAGTCCGTCTTCAAATAGGTTGATGTTTGTAGATGTTTTGTGAGGAAGGAAATGCATCCATCATGTTGACTAGACCTCAGTCATTCACAGCATCAGCACAGAAGCAGCTCATGTCCTCAGTTTTGCTGCAGAAATGATGGAAATGAGGAGTTTTCAGCTGATGAGCTGATCAAAGATTAGACTGATGCTTTCAGCTCTGCTCTCACTGTTTCCTCCACAGATGAAGGTAGAACATCTGTGGGAGCTGATGTGAATCCAGCAGCATCTTCTGAGGTCCAATGATTAATTTTAGGTGATTGGAGCTGCAGCTACCAAGGCCTCTGACAGGACATCATAGAATTAGACAAAGAACCACATGTCAGGTGTTGAGCTTTTCAAAGTCAGTCAGATGGAAGCAGAAAGTGATCTCCTCTCTACAGAAAGCCAAAGAAGAAGCAGCACAAAGTGAGTTTCTCAGGTGTTCAGACAGTCCAACAGTCCAAAGAGCTTTGTGGATGTTATTTCTTAGATATGAAACTGCAGCTCAAAGTTCATCAGCGTTTGTGCTCTGCATGGAAAGAGTCAGATTGAGTGTTGAGGTGAAGCAGCTGTCCAAAGCTGGACAGGTTTCCTCCAATCAGAGCTGAGTGTGTTTGTCATGTGACTGAGAGGAAGGAGGAGAACTAATGTGTGATTCTCCCAGCAGGTTGTTGTTTGTCTGCTATGCATCAGTGTGAGGACAGAGAGGAGGGAGTCCCTCCCTCTAAAAGATCTCTGTGTGGAGAAGATGAGAACCAGAGCAAAGCTCAGAGGTGAGATGAGCATCTCTAAGTATCACAGCTCAGCATCACATCACTGCTGTCATTATTCACACTCACAGCTCTTTGTGTTGAAGCCCAGAGCAGCAGAACACACACTCTGCTGGACCTGGACCTGGACCTGGACCTGGATCCAGCTGTGTGTCCATGAAGAGTGACAGGTCAAAGGATATTCTTCCTGAATTCAGACGATCGGCAAATGAAAGGTGAGACCGTAAAACTGACAGAAAGACATTTCAGACTCAAAGTTTTTGTTGTCTTTATTAACAGGTTGAAGATGTTTTTCTTCAGTTTTTATCTGTTCTGGTTTTGTTTCAGGATCCAGGAGCAGAGACCAGACTGTCCTGAACCCAGCTGTCTGTCCTTCAAGAGCGACCAGTCGAAGGATGATGCCATTTACTTTAAAGACGTCCGTCCATCTGCTGATCAGATGTAAGCTGGAACTGACAGAAAGAGTCACTTATTGTAGAACAGAACCAGTTTGTACGACGTGTTGTCCGACCTGCTCTGAAATCCAAAGTGTTGGTGTCTTACGTGAACGTCCACGTCACAGCGAGGGGAGACATGATGAGGTTTAAATGTGGAGATAACTGGTTCCATTTTCAGAGTCTCCTGAAGACGTTGATGGTGTCGTAGCTGGTGTTTGTCTCTGTGTGGACAGACGTACTGAGATCTAACTGTTGATGTTGATCCACAGAGTGGAGCAGCAGAACTCAGAGGTTCCCAGAGCTCAGTCTGTCCAGCAGCATCACCTGGACTCCATATTCATGGTGAGTTGACGGACAACAAGTTGTTCTCCATCTGTTGTGTTCAGGCGTCTCCATGCTGCTCTTTGTAGACCAGTGGACTGTCAGTGTGTCCAACATGGATCTGATGTTTGGCTCCATGATTTGACTCTGATGGACTCATTGACACATTTCTCTGTTCCAGCTGCTCGAGGACAACATGGTGACTTTTGTGAAGAAGGAGCTGAAGAAGATGCAGAAGGTTGTGAGTCCAGATTACCCAGAATGCTCAGAGAGTCAGAAGGAGGATGAGGAGAAGTTGGAGGGTGATGATGAAGATGAGAGGAGCAGCAGAGAGATGTTTGAGCAGATGACAGTGTTGTTCCTGAGGAGGATGAAGCAGGAGAAGCTGGCTGACTGTCTGCAGAGCAGTAAGAGGATTTGTGTAAAGACTGAAGCTGCTGATCAACAGAACATTTACTAAAGTCTCAGAATATCTTCACACAATCAGTCTTTAGGAGGATGAACTGCTGCAATGTTTACTGTCATTTATTCATTGATCTCATGTTGTTTCTTCAATCAGAACTTGCTGCTGCAGTTTGTGGACGTAAACTTAAATGTGGTCTGAAGAAGAAGTTCCAGAGAGTGTTTGAGGGCATCGCTAAAGCAGGACAGAAGACCCTCCTGAATGAGATCTACACAGAGCTGTACATCACAGAGGGAGGGACTGCAGAGGTCAATGATGAACATGAGGTCAGACAGATTGAAGCAGCATCCAGGAAAGCAGACAGAGCAGAAAGAAGCATCAGAGCAGAAGACATCTTTAGAGGCTCACCTGGAAGAGATGGACCAATCAGAACAGTGATGACACAGGGAGTGGCTGGCATCGGGAAAACGGTGTTAACACAGAAGTTGACTCTGGACTGGGCTGAAGACAAAAGCAACCAGGACATCCACTTCATGTTTCCATTGACTTTCAGAGAGCTGAATGTGCTGAAAGAGAGAAAGTTCAGTTTGGTGGAACTTGTTCATCACTTCTTCAGTGAAACCAAAGCAGCAGGAATGTGCAGGTTTGAAGACTTCCAGGTTGTGTTGATCTTTGACGGTCTGGATGAGTGTCGCCTTCCTCTGGACTTCCACAACAATGAGGTCCTGACTGATATTAAAGAGTCCACCTCAGTGGATGTGCTGCTGACAAACCTGATCAGGGGGAATCTGCTTCCCTCTGCTCGCCTCTGGATAACCACACGACCTGCAGCAGCCAATCAGATCCCTCCTGACTGTGTGGACTTGGTGACGGAGATCAGAGGGTTCACCGACCCACAGAAGGAGGAGTACTTCAGGAAGAGATCCAGAGATGAGGAGCAGGCCAGCAGCATCATCTCCCACATGAAGACATCACGAAGCCTCCACATCATGTGCCACATCCCAGTGTTCTGCTGGATCACTGCTACAGTTCTGGAGGAGCTGCTGAGAAGCAGAGAGGGAGGAGATCTGCCCACAACCCTGACTGAGATGTTCATCCACCACCTGGTGGTTCAGACCAAAGTCAAGAAGGTCAAATATGATGGAGGAGCTGAGACAGATCCACACTGGAGTCCAGACAGCAGGAGGATGATTGAGTCTCTGGGAAAACTGGCTTTTGAGCAGCTGCAGAAAGGAAACCTGATCTTCTATGAGTCCCACCTGACAGAGTGTGGCATCGATATGGAAGCAGCCTCAGTGTACTCAGGAGTGTTCACACAGATCTTTAAAGAGGAGAGAGGGCTGTATCAGGACAAGGTGTTCTGCTTCGTCCATCTGAGCGTTCAGGAGTTTCTGGCTGCAGTCTACATGTTCCACTGTTACACCAACAGGAAGGAGAAGGTTGTGGAGGACTTCCTGGGAAAAGACTGGAAAGATGAGAACAGAGACACTCTGGATGTGTTCCTGAAGAGAGTGATGGAGAAATCCCTGAGAAGTAAAAATGGTCACCTGGACCTGTTTGTTCGTTTCCTTCATGGCCTCTGTCTGGAGTCCAACCAGAGACTCTTAGGAGGTCTGCTGGGTCAGACAGAGAACCGTCCAGAAATGATCCAGAGACTCTTAGGAGGTCTGCTGGGTCAGACAGAGAACCGTCCAGAAATGATCCAGAGACTCTTAGGAGGTCTGCTGGGTCGGACAGAGAAACGTCCAGAAATGATCCAGAGAGTCATCAACAACCTAAAGGAGATGAAGAGTGATGAAATGTCTCCAGACAGAAGCATCAACATCTTCCACTGTCTGATGGAGATGAAGGATCTCTCAGTACATCAGGAGATCCAAGAGTTCCTGCAGTCAGAGAACAGATCAGAGAAGAAACTCTCTGAGATCCACTGCTCAGCTCTGGCCTACATGCTGCAGATGTCAGAGGAGGTTCTGGATGAGTTGGACCTGGACAACTACAGAACATCAGATGAGGGAAAGCGGAGACTGATTCCAGCTGTGAGGAACTGCAGAACGTTCCGGTGAGTCCAGATGTGATGAACGTGATCAGTCAGAGTAGATCAGTAGTTCAGTTCTTCAGATGTTCTCACTAGAACATCTCATTATTCTCAGTGTTCCACTTGTTTATTTCAAACATCACATGTCAGCTGTGTTTAGTCTCAGATGTTCTTCAGCTGCTTCAAACGCTGTGAAAATGTGGATTTTTCATGTTCTGGTGTTTGAAGCTGATAAATGAATGAAGACAGTTTTTCTGTTTCATTCTAATAATTGTTCCATCAGACAGTTTTTTCTTGTGAGGTTCTTCCTTTGGCTGATGGAGGAAACATGCAGATCTGCTGAAACACATGAATAACTGTAGAGGTTCTTGTCCAGGTTTTATCACAGCATCAGATCTTATTACATGAGGAGCTTCTGGAAGCAGTCTTCTACAATCAGACATACAGCTTTGAAATGATTTTTTTCCTCTTCTTTGGAGTTGAATATAAGATCTGAATCATTTCTGATGTCTGGGAGAATTGATTTAATGGAATTATTAATGTTACTATTTTGAGTTTCAGTTTATTCATGTCGAGTAATGTGTGATGGTTTTCTTGAACTGTTTTGTATTTGTTTTGTATTTGTTCTTGTTTATTCTTTCTTCTTCTTACATGTCCAACAGGACCAGTCCAGATGTTCTGCTATCAAATGCATGAAGGAAATATAAAATGTCCTCTTTCATAACATGTTTTGTCATTTATGTCTCATTACAGACTTCATGACTGTGGACTCTCAGAGAGTGACTGTGAAGTCGTGGCCTCAGCTCTGAAGTCCAACCCCTCCCATCTGATAAAACTGGACCTGAGTGGAAACAACCTGCAGGATTCAGGAGTGAAACATCTTTGTGATGGACTGCAGAGTCCAAACTGTAAACTGGAGACTCTCAGGTCAGTTCACTGTTGATGGTTTATCAATATATTCAAGTCAAATCCTTAACTGAAGTTTGGAGTTTGTTGTTGATCAATTTGGAATATTTTCCTGACAACAGTGTGAAGATGTTTGAGATTGTTGAAGTGTGAATAAATGTCCTGATGAGCTGACTGCAGAGTTCCAGATGGAGGACAGAATCCACAGTCCTGCTGTGTGTCTGAATGTAAAGCTGATGTGAAAGTGATGCGAGGCTTCAGCAGTGTGACTTCCACACATCCAGTCAGTATGTTTGTGTTTCCACAGTGTTTGTGCTGAGCTGCAGTGGAGCCTCAGGAAGTCAAAGAGGAGTTTAGTTGTCAACCGTGTGGAAGTTGATTAGTGTGAGTCAGAAGCTGAAGCTTGATGTTAGTGTGAGCTGAGCTGATGAAGTGATTCCTTCCAGTGGAGTTGTGTTAGGAAGAGAGCAGTGGACAGTCAGTGTGGACAGCAGGAATCAGAATCCCTCTGTAATGTACAGATGACATGTGACTGTTGTTGGAAGACACACTGGAAGATGTGAAGGAGACAAAGGTAGCAAGCTGATTTCCACAGAAGAAGAAGAAGGTGATGGAATAAATGAAAGAATGAAGAGATTTGATGTTGATCCTTTGATGAGAGAGTGGACTGAGGTCAGCAGATGTTACTGATGTGTGGACATGAATAGGTGGATGAATGTTGTGCTGACATGTGGATGATGTGTGTAGAAGGCTGACATGATGATGATCCACAATAAGAGAAGGACAAAGTACCAAAGAAATCCAGATATAGACTTAGACCCGGCTCCTGCTATGATAGTTGGGATTTGTGAGTGTTCAATTTTTACCCTGATACTGATCCAAACTCTGTGAGTGTTTGTAATAAAGCTGGGAGGGAGTTGGCCGGGCGAGTCGTGTACACCAGAACATCACCTGCAAACATCGCTGTCTTGTGTGCTTCTGCCAGTAAGACTCCCTGTATCTCATCATTTTACCAAATGACTTGGCTTAAAGGCTCTATCAAGAGTGCAGACGGGAGGGAGCTGATAGGACACCCCTGCCGACAGCTGCATTCCATTTCAAAAGACCCTGATAGAGAACCATTTATTTTTATTCTTGCTACTGGTTTGTTATACAGAGCTTTTATTGTCTGTATGAAGGTTGCTTGGAATTGAAATGTGTGAAGTGTTTTATATAAGAATGACCAGTATACAGAGTCAAAAGCTTTTTCTGCAAATAGACTCACAATGGCTGCTTCAATTTGTTCCTGGCCTATCTTTTGAATCACATGTAAGGTGAGCCTGATATTATCTTGAGTTTGGCGCTGTTTTATGAAGCCTGTTTGGTCTAGATGTATAATTTCGGGTACATCTTTTATTCTTGATTGAGATTGGAGCACTGCAGTTTGTCAGAGATCAGCTGTGATTCTCTGGTCTCAGCTCTGAAGTCCAACCCCTCACATCTGGAACATCTGGACCTGAGCTACAACAACCTGCAGGATTCAGGAGTGAAACATCTGAGTGGTTTTGTGGAGAGTCCAGACTGCATCCTGAAGACTCTGATGTAAGACATCATGTTTTGTTTGTGTGCTGAGATGGATGTGATGTAAAGTTGTGGTGACTCTAAACTGCAGCCATCAGGCTGATGTTCTACTGATCCACACTGAGGATCTTCATGGGAACGTCTGTTTTCTTCTTCTCTGCTTCAGTCCTTGGACTCTTTGAGAGAAATGTTGAGCTGCACATTTCAAAGCTCCATCTAAGAATAAAAATCCTCCAGTGAATAACTGACAGTGAAACTCTGACACACGTGATCTTCAGCTCAGATCTGACCTCATGTTTCTCTTCTCTTCAAACTGACAGCAGCAGCTAACAGCTGTTTTATCACTGATCAAGCTGTCACTTATTTCACTAGTTTAGTTCATCAGATGTTGAAATGAGTGAAAAATGTTGATCCCACTTTGTCAGAGTTGAAGGTGACGTCTTCAAATGTCTGGTTTTGTTCCAACAACAGTCCAAAAGCACAAATATTCAGTTTAATGTGACAGAAAACAGAGAGTGTTGACAGTGGACAGACTGGAAGCAGTTTGATGTTTCTGCTGGATAAATGAGTGAAACCATGATTGAAATGTTTTTGATCTTTTGTGAAGTGAGCCACAGTTAAAGAAGCGTGTGGAGAATGCTTCCTTTGAATCCTGAACCATGTTGGTAGAATGAGTTGAGTGTGTGTGCGGCTGCTAGCAGACAGAACTTAGCTGCTTAGTGAGGGATGAACTAGCAGCTCATCAGTCAAACTGAGCGTTTCTCCGTCTGGATGTGATGAACTTTAGCTGAATGTTTCCACACGTTGATTGTGTTTGTGCTCTTCCATGCAGATGACTTGTTCCTGTTGTTCAGCCAACATTTGGAGCATCAGCTGTAGTGAAGTTTAGTCAGACTACTGAACATTTCCTTCTGTCCTCCATCATCAGCTGTGTTTGCTGCACGGAGCTGCAGGTGGATGACAGACAGCTGCTCCACCCCTCACACACTTCACTTCTCTGCTTTGACTCATTTCAAAGTCAACATGTTTGAGAAAAGAGTTTGAAGACGTCACCTGGTCCTCTGAAAACTGTGATGGACACTTTCCTCCATCAATGACAGATGGATGAAGAATGAAATGATGTGAATGTAGAGTCCTGATTGAAACGTCTCCATGGTTCCAGAACATGAAGATATTTCAGAGTCTGGAGCCTCATTTTGTCCACGTTTCCTTCTTGTGTGTTTGTGTGACTGTGAGCAGAAAGTGAAATAAATGTGCGAGTGTTTTTCCTTGTGTTTGTTGCTCAGCATGAGTTTGTGTGAATGGAGCCACTGGTGGAGCTGCAGAGTTTCAGAGCTGAAGTCACTCCGTCTTTATTGAAGCAGCAGCATGTTGTCATTAATATTAATGAGAGCTCTTCTTCACTGCTTCTGTTGGACTGTTTGAAGCTGCATCCTGTTGGCTTCAGCTGCTTGGAGTTTCCATTTTCTGAACTTGGACCTTCTGAAGCTTCTTCAGCTCTGAACTCATGATGAAACTCTGAATGATTTCAAGCAGGAACTTTGTCTCCTCAACTCACATCTTTTATTCTTTATTCAGATTGTTTCAATGCAGTTTGTCAGAGATCAGTTGTGATTCTCTGATCTCAGCTCTGAAGTCCAACCCCTCACATCTGGAACATCTGGACCTGAGCTGGAATGACCTTCTGGATTCAGGAGTGAAACATCTGAGTGGTTTTGTGGAGAGTCCAGACTGCATCCTGAAGACTCTGAGGTCAGTTCACTGACTGTCTGTTACTGTTGTAGATCTGATGTGTTTAATGACAACTGAAGCTCATTTCTGTTCAACAGAACTTCCATCCATGAAGCTGTAAATCTGCTCTGGTTCATATTTTCTGTTTTTGTCCTAAATTCAGTTTGTTGTGACAAAAGTGGAGTGTTTGTAGCAGAAAGTGTATAAAATGTTGAGTGTTAGTTGTTAAAGTAAATGAATGTTTGTAATTTGAGCTGAAGAGTCACATCTGGATCCAGAAGATCCTCTGAACTCAGATCAGTTTGAAGAGACAAAGTTTAGTGAGTGAAGTCTAAATATTTCTTTGGTTTGTGTTGAGTTTTATTTGACTGATCCTGGGGGGTATTCCATAAAGTTGGCTTAGGTCTAAGCCTGGCTTATTTCGGTCAGCTTCGCTAACTTTAGTGAGAGTTTTGTTCCACCAACAAGGCTTAGGGCTAGCCTGGCTGGGTAACCATGGTAACTCAGCCAGAGCAACAAGCCTGGTCTGGGGCAGGCTAACAGTAAAGCTTACTTTAGCTCCATGTCAGAGAAGGTTCTGACGAGCTTCAGAAAGACGCCTGTGAACCGCATGTTACACATTAAATTCATCTTGATCTGTAATCAATGATGTTCTTGTTCGGTGACATACATTGAGACCTTTTTTAAATAACGCCGGAATAACCGTGAATCAAACTCTATCATATTACACATTTTGTCACAGTGTGGATCAGTGGTTAGAGCGTAGTTAAGTAGATTAAATGTGGTTTTACTTTTCATTGCGCCGTGGGTTGGAATCCATCAGCGGTAAATACTTGGAAATATCTGATTTTCTGTCTTCTTTCACCCCCAAAGTGCAGTCAACACGTAACAGGAACAGGCACAGATTGTGTTAAAATAAGCAGGACACAACAGCCATAGTTTTCCATAAAGAATACCTTCCTTTTACCAGCGGTCCAATCTGATCATGATGAGAATCCAAAGGTGATGCCAAATGATGAGAGAACTATTTTGTGTACAGCTCATTTGTGTCTTCTCCCTTATTTAAATGTAGGTCACAGTAGCACTATCATCTCTAATAAAAATGACATCTCCTCTGTAGGCCTACATGTTTTTTTCTGCTTTTTCATTCAAAGTTTGAGTGTTTGATGAAACATCTCCACATGAAGTTGCCCCTTTTTTCCAGAGTATTCCTACTTTGGTTTTAGGTGTTACCTGCTGCTTTATTCATCGATGGTGGATATATATTTGTCAAATCAAGAACATGAATTAGGCCTACCAGAGTAAAAAGTGGAAACCACCATCACATTACACAAAACCAGGCTATGTTGTGGCCTCTTTCTCTCATATATATAATTATAGCATCTCTGAAAAACAGCTGAGCCTCGTTCGTGGAACTACTTGCAGCTGAGATTAAAGTTGCCGCTTGTTCAAGCCACGCTTACCGGCGTAAGCCCAGCCTGTTTTAGCCAGCTTGGTGGAATACCCCCTGATCCTGTTGATGATGCAGCATGTTACTGATGTGTGGACATGAATAGGTGGATGAATGTTGTGCTGACATGTGGATGATGTGTGTAGAAGGCTGACATGATGATGATCCACAATAAGAGAAGGACAAAGTCACTGTGCTGCTTTTAGAGAAAAGCTGATTGATGAGGACAAAGTAATGTTGATCTGCACATTCAGAACCTGAACACATCTGATGGATCATCAATGATTTTATTCACATCTTTTATTCTTTATTTAGTTTGTGGAACTGCAGTTTGTCAGAGATCAGCTGTGATTCTCTGGTCTCAGCTCTGAAGTCCAACCCCTCCCATCTGGAACATCTGGACCTGAGCTTCAACAACCTGCAGGATTCATCAGTGAAACATCTGTTAGATCTTGTGGAGAGTCCAGACTGCATCCTGAAGACTCTGAGGTCAGTAGAAGGTTCCATCAGTCTCTGCTGCTTCCAGCAGTTTTCTACTAAACACAGTCAGTATCAAAGCAAAGATCCAGTGTCTCCTGTAAACCTGCAGCTTCTCAGTGAAGCTGTGAGAGCAGAATGGAGACAGAAACACAGAGACAGCAGTCAGCCAATCAGAGGAGCCACAAGCTTGTTGTCATGGTGTGTTTGATGGATGTGAAGCCGACTGTTGTTGTTGTGTTGATGTGTTGAGGAAATAAAGCTGATTCCAGCTGACAGCCTTCCAGATGTGCAGAGACAGTGGTCCTCCTTCATCAAAGTGTTCATCAGATGACAGTGTGTGCAGGTGTGTGAGCTTGGAGCTCAGTGTGTTCACTCCAACACGTTAACATGAAGCTGCTGCTCTGAACACGTCTGAAGTCCTGATGAGCTGCTCATCAAACTCATTCATCTCCTCTCATCTTTCTTCTTCTCTCTGCAGCTGGCAGTGATGCTGATCAGGACGGTGTTTGTGCTGAGAGGATGAAGTGTGTCCTGATGATCCAGAGGTTGAAGCAGCAGCAGCAGCTGGTGTGTAGAGACTCTGACTGGACCATGTTACTGGGAGGTGGACTGGGAACCAGTATGAAGTCTGTTGTTCCTGTATAGTTTAGTGTTGCAGCTCCACACTGTGAATGATGGAGAACTGCAGTTAATGTTGACTTGATCCGTTGGAGGTTGATGACAGGTTGCAGAGTGTGCAGGAAGTTTCAGGATGTTTTCCACTCTGACTGATATCTGCCCACTTGGAGCCTCAATTCCAGGTTTTCAGCCCTTGGTCTGTTTGTGGGAATGTTCCAGCGTTATCTTTTAGTTTTGTCCTCACATTAGCATGACGTCATGGTTGGTAATGATTCAATCTGACCTTTATTAACACAGAACTCTGAAACACATCCTGACTCGCTTGTAAATAACACTCAGGGCCTTCAGGTGTTTAAAGGGGAACTTCTTTTTTTTTTTTAAACCCTAACCCTTCCTACTGTGAAACTACCAATAAACTATTGGAGTCTTGCACCTTAAAATTTTTAGATATTGTTGACTTAAAAACATTACAAATACTATGTTGAGTAAAGAATAAAAGCATTTCCACCTGTATTCAACAATTTTTTTAAGAGAAAAAATATATAATTTCAGAGGGCTGGGTGTCTTTGAAAGTGGTAATGTGAGAACTAATGTTAATACAGATGTGTTTGTATTCGGGGGTTATTTTATGGAATGGACTTAATGATGAGTTGAACTGTGTAGATCTCTGATGAGTTTAAAAAAACATTGAAAAACAAAATAATTATGGATTACAATGTAACATGACTGATATGTAAAATGATTAAGAATAATTTAGTGTAAAGTCTTGTTTTATTTTTTCTCTTTGTCTTTTATTTCTCGTATTACTGATATTCTGGGTGATTTTATGGATTGTACAGGATAGGCAAAATAGGCCTCGGCTTCAGCCTGTTCCTTTTTCGGTTAAAGAGCTTGTAAAATTCTTTTCTTTTTTTCTTTTTTGTGAGAAGAGGATGGGAAAGAGAAAAGAAGAAAGAGATAAAAAGGAAAGGAAAAGAAAAAATGTTTACTGTAAAAATGTATAATAATTATTTTCTAGCTGAATGCACAAAATGAAATTGTTGTACTGTAACTGAAATAAACCATTCATCAGATCAGATTGGTTCTACACATGCAAATACACTACATGTGTCCAACTTGTCAAAAACTGATTCAAAATGACTCCAATATCTGGTCAACATGTCAAAAACCATCCAAAATGATTGAAATTGTCCAAAATGTGTCAAACATATATATATATATATATATATATATATATATATAAAAGCTTTTGTCCAATTTGACAAAAGTCTTGTCCAAAAATACTTAAAATGTGTCTGAAATACCTAAAAAAAAAAGTCAAATAATCACTCATAATGTGTCCAACGTCACAAAAACTTTTGTTTTTGAGACTTTTGGCTAAAAAATCTACTAAACCAAAGACTAAACCTGTTTCAAATGACTTAAGGTTTATCAAATGTGACAAAAACATGTCGGAAATTATTAATCAAAAACAACTGTCACATCAAATCTGGTCAAAATGCCTTAGAATTAGTCAAAAATGTCGAAAACCTGTTTATAACAACTTGAAAAACTAAAAGTACTTTAAAATGATCCAAAATGACTTAATGTGTCCAATGTTACAGAAACACCTGCTGCTGACTGGAAATTTTAGTTTTTCTTAGACTGTTGGCTCAATAAATCAACCAAACTAAAGACTAAACCTATTTACAATGACTCAAGGGTTGTCTAATATGTCAGAAACGTTGTCCAAAAACTTCACTTAAAAACTGGTCAAAATGTCTCCAATGTGAAAAAAACCTGTCCTAAATTATTTTTGAAATGTTCAAAAAAATTGGAAACTGTCCAAAATGAATACTTTTAAATGTGTCCAGTGTTCCAGCTGGAGGAGTTGTGTAATCTTGTTACCTGGCTGAAAGCTAAATCAACTGAACAGAAACCTGTAAAATGTGTCTGTTTCCTGAGAGCTGCAGTAAGTGTGTTGGTCCAGCAGAGAGCAGCATCGAGCCGTGACTGTTGTTTCTTCTGCTTCAGAGAAGAAATCTTTGGAAGCAGGAAGACCACCGACAAACCCTGCTTCAGTTTAAAGAGAAGAAATTCTTTAGTTGGCGTTGTAAGTAATATGACAACAAATTTGGCACATTTTGTGGTATAATTTGGTGTCTCTTTGTGTAATCGCAGCCCTTATTGTGTTGACTGATAGAATAACACTAACCAGTTATATGATGGTGCAAATTTGGTCAAAGAAATTCAATATTTCTGTCTACTTCAATATTCCACCAACCAGAAAACCTTTATGTTTCACCAGAAGAAGCAGAATTTTATTGTCTGTAATTGACACCAATAAGAGCTTTAGAGATGCTAAATTAAGAATATTTAATTAATATTTGATAAAAGTCTTTAGTTTGGACACACCTTCTCAATTATTGTTTTTTTCTTTATCTTCATGACTATTTACATTGTAGATTCTCACTGAAGGCATCAAAACTAACGTGTTAAAAATGGTACAAAATGACTCAGTATATAGTATGTCATATCTTGTCCCAAATTACTCAAAAGAAGTGTCCCAAGACACTCAAAGTTTGTTCAAAATGATTCAATTTGAATTAAAAATTGCCAATAATGACTCAAAATCTGTCCAAAATAATTTGTAAAGCAAGCTGAAATTAGTCCAAAATTACTCAAAATTTCCCAAAACATGTTAAAAATGGTACAAATCGACTCAAAATATGTCCAAAATTTGTTACATTTTGTCTTAAATGACCAAAAAGAAGTCCCAAGTAACCCTCAACAAATCCCAAGACACTCAAAGTTTGTTTTAATTTTTTAAATTAAAAATTGCCAATAATGACTGAAAAATCTGTCCGTTCTGTTAGATTCTTCCAAACAGCCTCCTTTTGCTTTGATTCCTGCTTTGTTCACTCCGGGTATTCTCTGGATGAGCTTCATGAGGTAGAACCTGAAATGGTTTCACTTCACAGGTGTTCCTTGTCCAGGTTCATTAGTGGGATTTATTCCTTCTTTATGGGGTTGGGACCATCAGATGTGTTGTCAGAAGACAGGTTGGTCCACAGTTATCTGACAACTGTTAGAATCCATATTATGGCAAGAACCAATCAGCTGAGAGAAACAACAGTCCATCATTACTTGAAGAACTGAAGGTCAGTCAGTCCAGAAAACTGCAAGAACTTTGTGAAGCTCTGGTACTGTTCTGGTCTATGTGAGTTTCCAGAACTCTGCAGTGGTTCCTTCAGAATAAAACCAGAGTCCAGCGAGCAGCGGTTGGCTGAACGTGGTCTGGACTCTGTGGAGGAGCTTCATGGTTTCATCGACGCTATAGAAGGACAGAACACCTGCACCGTGGTCCAGGTAGACCCCAACCCTGCAGGACCTAGGACCTGAGACGAAAGTTGGTTTCTTGTTGTGGAAGAACTCGTAACCGTGCGGGGAACACTCCAAAGCCCAGGATCTGTCGTTGTACCCAAACTCACACTCCTCAGAGTTCCCCGCTCGCCGAATGTTCTTGGAGGCGACGGCGACAGAAACTCCTGCGTCCGACCACTGGACCTCCCAGTAGCATCGACCCGTCAGAACCTCTCTGCTCAGGACCTGACAGCAGCCGGTGAATCTGTCCGGATGGTCGGGGTAGAGCTGCTCCTCCTTCATCACCGTGGCTTTTCTGTCTCCGTCGGACAGCAGCAGCAGTGAGCTCGCTGTGTTCGGATCCAGAGTGATTTCACAGGAATATCTGAGGAATTCTTCTCTGGTTTTTGGTGAATGTTCGGCTCCAGCAGCAGGTTGGAGTTCAGTCTTCTGAGCCATTTTCTGATCTCTGTGACTGAGCCGGGTTCAGACTGAGCTCTGATCTAAACAATCTAAACAGAACGTGTTCCAGCAGCCAGTGAGGCCTGTAAACATAGATATGAAGATTTCTATGCCTGTAAATGTTGGCTCCACCTGACGTCACGGTAGGATCTGTAGGGGAGGGAACCAGGAAGTAAGAGGACGGACTGGAGCTGCTGAGTGTTTAACCCTTTGTAGGACATTTAAAAAAACATGTTTACCTCCACTGTTAGGTTGAAGCAAATCATTGATGGAATACAGTTTCAAGTAAATAAACACAAACTGACAATACAACTGCAAAAAACGTCCTGTTACTGGTGGTATTATAACTTGTTTATGTGCCTGTATAAAAGTTACACTGTTTCTTTTAAAAACAATTAAAATAAATGGAGTGTTTAAGGTGTTTTCCAATACCTAGACCACCATAATATATAATACCTCAGAAACAGATTTAATGTGTCTCAGTATATTTAATCTGTAAAAAATATAAAATATACTGTGATGTACAGTTTGTCAAAATAAAACTTAAATAAAATGATCTTTTTTGGATAAAATGAATTATTTAATCAAGTAATCTGTAAACATATAATTTGATTTTTGCACACACTTTGGCTGTCTTGGGTTTCTCTGTATACATCTTGTAAGGTCTTAAGCTCGCTAAATGAAATGCCTTGAAATGACACGTGTTGTGGAAATGGACTGAATGTAAATTTCCAAAACATATCACTGATCTCTTGTAAAACTGAATTGAGAAATGTTTTAATTTAATGTATTTTTGTCTGCTTATTTTTGTACTATTTTGTTTTGTCTGTTTTGGTTTTTAAATTTTTTTACCCCATTCCCGTTTGATATCTGTGCAAATCTATTAATTAAATGAAATACTTAATTATCATTATTATTATAAATTATTATATTAATCCAAGGGGAAATTCAGCAAATTACAGCATAAAGAGAACAGCCACTAACACCATAAATACAGATAAATGAGCAAAAATGTACAATAAATAAAAATAAACCATAAAAAATATATATTAAATGCAAAATATACAATAAATGTAATATATACTCTAAGTAAAATGTCCTATGTGATGCTAACATATTAATTCTTGTTGTGCTACTCTCCTTAAATGAATTAAATCAGCCTTCAGTGTGAAAACAATGATTTTTGTTCTATTCAATTTATTTTTGAAATGGGTATTTTTTCTCACCGTGACGTTGCGCCTATGTCGAGGCTTTAATTTTGAAGAGGCGGAACTGCTGTGCCGTTAGCTCGGTTAGCTTCATGCTAACTGACACAGCCCCTGTGACTTCCTGTTAGGAG
Organism: Acanthochromis polyacanthus; assembly: GCF_021347895.1. Classification (NCBI taxonomy): domain Eukaryota; kingdom Metazoa; phylum Chordata; class Actinopteri; family Pomacentridae; genus Acanthochromis; species Acanthochromis polyacanthus. The sequence goes on along the minus strand of NC_067126.1, from coordinate 3,409,752 downwards.
AAATGTCGCCCTGAAGCCCTGACAGCAGCAGGAGGCTCCTCTGGATGCTGACAGTAGTTCAGTGAGTATTTCTAACGTCATGGAATCCAGTATTTCTGACTATAAAGTCGTAAATCTCCCAGCTGGATACTTTCACTTCGCTAACTAAACCAGAAAACCTCCAGGGAACCTTCAGGGAACGTTTCGTGGCGTCATTTTCTGTGGAATTTCTCAGGAAAGTCTTAGTTTGTTGGAAACACAGAGACGTTCCAGCTGCTGCAGATGTTGATCCTGATGAGACTGTAGCTGTCAGAGAACTTTTCACCATTTAGACTTTATTTCTGCACATTATTGATGATCAGCTTCCGCGTTGCTCATCAGGTGTGACTTTACCTGAAACTCGCCTGATAACCACCGGGGGGCGCTAAAACGATGTTATAGTATAGTACAGTATGGTATAGTATAATTGTTGTAAATTATAGGTAGTACAGTATAAATATATTATTATAGGTAGCATATAGCTGGAATTATAGTAGAGTACAGTGCATTAAATCATTTTCCAGTATAATGTAGTATATTTTGATGCAGTACATAATATCTTAGTATAGTGCATTATAGCGAAATATAGGATAGTATAGTATAGTTTAGGTATCAGTGTTGTCTAATATAGTATAGCTCTATGGAGTACATGGTATAATATAGTATAGCACAGTGCAGTATAGTATAGTTAGGTGGGCTTTATCTACAAATGGTAACGCAGGATTAATCCAGAACACTGTGACTTTGTTTCCAGAGATTTTATTGTATAAACTGAATTTAAACCCGACAGTTCCGCTGTTTACTTCAGAGAAACGTTCCAGCTAATGGGCCTACGTAGGATAATGAAGCCATTACTGCTGTAGGTAATTATTCAGACTCTGCTGCTGTGTGATGATGCAACTAAAGATCAATATGAAGGATCTGGTCCAGTTTAACTGCTGCTAGACGAACTGGATGGTGGGGTCTGGTTCAGGTTAAGATAAGAGGAATTAGACACCTGCAGTCCAGCTTTATGTGCCTGTGTGGGTGTGTTAGAGATAAACAGCTGGTTTTATGTTTCATAGTAACGTTTGTTGGTTTGTATTCTCCCCCTACAGACATGGCTGTGTTTGAAAACTGCTCCGTTCTTCTGGAGCTGAAAAGTCTGCCCTCCAAGAAGAAGAGGCAGCTGAAGTCTGCAGTGACAGATAACGGAGGCCAGCTCTCCTTTGTGGTCAATAAACAGGTGAGAGAAAAGGATTTGCTGTGTTTGTAGAGACACCAGGCAATGAGTCATAACCTCATGACTGTCTATCTAAAAGAGGTCAAAGTGTTTCTGTAAAAGCACTGACGGTAAAACTCCTGCTCAGACTTCCTGCCAGATATAGATCAAAGGGTTAGGGTAAAACTTGATTCACACGACTTCCTACATCAACAAAGCTGATCGTTAAAGTTACTGTATGTATATTTTTGACCCAACAGATTTCCATAAAACCTCTAATAAATCTATGAAAGAACCAAGTCAATGAATTGCTTTTTCAGATCTTTGCTGAGCTCGTATTTACACACATGGACAAAATTGTTGGTACCCCTCAGTTAAAGAAGGAAAAACCCACAATTCTCACTGAAATCACTTGAAACTCACAAAAGTAACAATAAATAAAAATTTATTGAAAATTAAATAATCAAAAACAGCCATTACTTTTGAATTGTTGATTAACATAATTATTTAAAAAAACAAACTAATGAAACAGGCCTGGACAAAAATGATGGTACCTCTATAAAAGATTGAAAACTATTTGACCAGAGTGACATGATTAACTCAGGTGTGTCATTTAATTGACATCACAGGTGTTTCCAAACTCATAATCAGTCAGTCTGCCTATTTAAAGGGAGACAAGTAGTCACCCTGCTGTTTGGTGAAAAGGTGTGTACCACACTGAACATGGACAACAGAAAGCGAAGGAGAGAATTGTCCCAGGACATCCGAAAAAAAATGATAGACAAACATCTTAAAGGTAAAGGCTATAAGACCATCTCTAAACAGCTTGAAGTTCCTGTGACAACAGTGGCTCATATTATTCAGAAGTTCAAGACCCACGGGACAGTAGCCAACCTCCCTGGACGTGGCCGCAAGAGGAAAATTGATGACAAATTGAAGAGACGGATCGTTGGAATTGTATCCAAAGAGCCCAGAGCAACCTCCAAAGAAATTAAAGGTGAACTCCAAGGCCAAGGTACATCAGTGTCAGATCGCACCATTCGTGGTTGTTTGAGCCAAAGTGGACTTCATGGGAGACGACCAAGGAGGACACCACTGCTGAAAAAAACTCATAAAAAAGCCAGACTGGAATTTGCAAAAATGCATGTTGACAAGCCACAAAGCTTCTGGGAGAATGTCCTTTGGACAGATGAGACCAAACTGGAGCTTTTTGGTAAGGCACATCAACTCTATGTTCATAGACTCAAAAACCAAGCATACGAAGAAAAGAACACTGTCCCTACGCTGAAACATGGAGGAGGCTCAGTAATGTTTTGGGGCTGCTTTGCTGCATCTGGCACAGGGTGTCTTGAAAGTGTGCAAGGTACGATGAAATCTGAAGACTATCAAGGCATTCTGGAGAGAAATGTGCTGCCTAGTGTCAGAAAGCTTGGTCTCAGTCGCAGGTCATGGGTCTTCCAACAGGACAACGATCCAAAACACACAGCCAAAAACACCCAAGAATGGCTGAGAGAAAAGCGTTGGACTATTCTAAAGTGGCCTTCTATGAGCCCAGATCTGAATCCCATTGAACATATGTGGAAGGAGCTGAAACATGCCATTTGGAGAAGACACCCATCAAACCTGAGACAACTGGAGCTGTTTGCTCATGAGGAGTGGGCCAAAATACCTGTTGACAGCTGCAGAACGCTCATTGACAAATACAGAAATCGTTTAATTGCAGTGATTGCCTCAAAAGGTTGTGCAACAAAATATTAAGTTATGGGTACCATCATTTTTGTCCAGCCCTATTTCATTAGTTTGTTTTTTTAAATAATTATGTTAATCAACAATTCAAAAGTGATGGCTGATTTTGATTATTTAATTTTCAATAAATTTTTATTTATTGTTACTTTCGTGAGTTTCAAGTGATTTCAGTGAGAATTGTGGGTTTTTCCTTCTTTAACTGAGGGGTACCAACAATTTTGTCCACGTGTGTAAATCGACTGAGAGGAGTCACTTCAGAGAAGTTAAGAGGTCATGAAACGAAGAAAATTAGATGAACACAACTTTACACATCAACAAAACTGATCATTTAAGTTGCTGTTTGTATATTTTTGACCCAGAAAATGTTGTTATATTTCCAGAAATCTCTCACTAAATCTATAAAAGCATCAAAATCAAGTCAATGATTTTCTTCTTCAGATCTTTGCTGAGCTCCTCAGACTTTCCCATTGCAGTGTTTGAGTCTAATGAGTGGATCTAATGGTTCTATTTAAACTGGATCAGAGTCAGCAGCTGTAGTCGACTGGAATCACTCAGGAGAAGCTAAGAGGCCATGAAGCTAAGAAAACTAGATTAACACAACTTTATACATCAACAAAACTGATAATTTAAGTTGCTATATATGTGTGTTTGACTTCCAGAAGACCTTTAGTAAATCTGTGAAAGAACCAAAATCAAATCAGGATTTTTCATTTTCAGATCTTTGCTGAGCTCCGATTTAAATCGACCATGAGGAGTCAGGATCAGGGTCATGAAACCAAGACATTTTGATCAGCACAACTTCTGCAACACCAAAACTGATCATTTAAGTTGTTGTATGTGTTTTTGGCCCAGAAGGTTTTGTTGTATTTCCAGAAGACCGTGTGTTTCAATGATTCCATCATAAATTCAGAGTTCTGGGACTCACTGGAAACTCCAGACTGATGATGGATTCATGTGGATAGAAACGTGATCGATGAGCAGCATAAAGCAGCCCTGAAAGCATCAATAAACTCACATTAAATCAGATTTAATTACAGCATTGGCCTCACTGTTTAATAGCCTCGCCTCGTTTATCCTTAATTGCAGCCTTGATGATTTGCTAACTTTCAATTTGACCTCCAGAAGATTAATGTGTAAATTATGGTACTGCAGTGTTCCATGTGTTTGTGTCCTTTGCTGAGTGAAGCGGACCTCCTACAGGTGGCAGAAAAGAACTGGACAGCCTGTCTGTGTGGGAAAGAACACCTTCATTAGCCCTGTTTAGAATTTAAAACTGGTATTTTATGTTGTAAAATGAAACTGCAGTAATTAACTCAGTAATTGATTAGTTGTCCGCTGTTAAAATAATCCTCAACCCATTTTATAATCTATTAATCTGAGTGGTTTTTTTTTAGATGTATTTAAGAATATTTCACTAAAATCACTTCATTCTACATGTCTCATATAAAACTTCAGCCAAAAGTAAAATGTTTCAACTGATCCTGTAAAGAAATTGTCCAAAATGACATAAATTTGTTTAAAAAGATCGAAACATTTTTTCAAGGTGACTCAAAGTGTGTCAAAAATGACAGAAATTAGTCAAAAATGACTTAAATAATCATCAAAAACCAGATTCACTGGTCCACAGTGATTGAAAAAGCAATGCAAAATGAGATGAAATTTTCCCAAAAGGATCATGAGAGTGAAACCCAAACTACTGGACAAATCAAAATAAATGCAGCATTTCTCAGAAACAGCGAACAAAGGAGCAGGTTGTTGGAGATCTATTCAGCATGGTGAAACAGCTTTCTGCTGATGATGAGCAGACATTCAAAAACTGACTAAAAGTGGTTCCAGACGATCCAAATTGTCCATAAATGAGCACAAAGGGAACACAAAACAAGAAAAATGAGACACAAAACTGCCCCAAAGACACGTAGAGCGACCAAATCGAGACATGAAATGACTAAAACGAGACCCAAGATGACACAGAAAGCAAGACAAAACAAGACAAATGAGACACAAAATGGCCACAAAGCAACAAAAATGTCTCAAAGCTACCAAATACAGACACAAAATGGCCACAAAGCAACAAAAATCGTGTGTGAAGACAATATGACCACAAAGAGACACAAAATGGCAAAAATAAGACAGAAAATGACAAAATAAGAAGCAAAATGGCAAAAATGAGTCAGAAAATGAGACACTAAATGTACAAAACTGTCCAAAAGACATATAAAATGACAAAAACAAGATACAAAATGTCAAAAGAAGCCATAAAATGACAAAAATGACACAGAAAACAACAAAAATGAGACACAAAGAGAGAAAGTGGTCCCAAAGATGCATTACAATGATCAAAATGAAATCAAACAACAAAAATGAGACACAAACTGGAGACAACAAGAGAGACAGAGTGAAACCAAAGCTACCAGATGAACCAAATATATTCAGCATGGCTCAGAAACAGAGAACAGAGGAGCAAGGAGTTGGAGATCCATCCAGCATGGAGAAACATCTTCTAGTTGGAGATCCATCCAGCATGGAGAAACATCTTCTAGTTGGAGATCCATCCAGCATGGAGAAACATCTTCTAGTAGTTGGAGATCCATCCAGCATGGAGAAACATCTTCTAGTAGTTGGAGATCCATTCAGCATGGTGAAACATCTTCTAGTAGTTGGAGATCCATCCAGCATGGTGAAACATCTTCTAGTAGTTGGAGATCCATCCAGCATGGAGAAACATCTTCTAGTAGTTGGAGATCCATTCAGCATGGTGAAACATCTTCTAGTAGATGGAGATCCATTCAGCATGGAGAAACATCTTCTAGTAGTTGGAGATCCATCCAGCATGGTGAAACATCTTCTAGTAGTTGGAGATCCATTCAGCATGGAGAAACATCTTCTAGTAGATGGAGATCCATCCAGCATGGAGAAACATCTTCTAGTAGTTGGAGATCCATTCAGCATGGAGAAACATCTTCTAGTAGTTGGAGATCCATCCAGCATGGTGAAACATCTTCTAGTAGTTGGAGATCCATTCAGCATGGTGAAACATCTTCTAGTAGATGGAGATCCATCCAGCATGGTGAAACATCTTCTAGTAGATGGAGATCCATCCAGCATGGAGAAACATCAGATGTACAGCACTTGTCCCAAACTGACAAAAACATGTCTATAATGACTCAAGATTTGTCTAAAGTGGGGAAAAAGCATCCATAGTGACTTTTTTTTAACTGTATTATAGCGCACAGAGTGACTCAAAATATTATTCAGAATGAAATGAAACTTGTCCCAAACTGACAAAAACATCCTTTGTCATTCTAATGGTATCATACTGCACAGAAAAACTCAAAATTCAAGGTTTTTAATTGTCTTTATTATACAAAATGTAATCACAATGACAAATACTGTTTAGAATGACTTGACATTTGTCCAAAAATGCCCCCAAAAATCTAAAATGACTCCAAAACTGCTGCAGCGACCATTTATTTCCCCCCAAACTGTTTGGTACTCAGATGAACATGACTCAGAAGTTTTTTCCGTCATACTAACTGCTAACAGAAGACATCTCCGTCGTTCTTCTTCATGATGTTCTGGTTCCTCAGAGCTGCAGGACTTTAGAAATGAACCTGCAGCCTAGCTCCTTCCTGTCAGATTACATTTCATATTTCTCCTCAGCAGTGAAGCTCTTCCTGTCTGGTTCTGCCTCCGTTTCCCACAGTGCTCTCTGGTCGTCACCAACAACGTGTCCAACCTGAGCTCCAACCGGCTGAGGAGCATCCAGAAGCTCCAGATTCCGGTGGTCGGCCTGGACTACGTCTACAGCTGTCTGGACAAAGGAGTCCTGCTGCCGGTGGACCAGTACCAGCTGGATACCTCCTCACCTTCATCACATCCTCCTCATCCTCGTCTGTTCACACCCAGGCAGGACCAGCCTCCACATGCAGGTAGGATCACTGTTTGGAGTTTCATCTTCTCACAGCTTCAGACAGCATATTTAAAGCTCCTTAAAAAGTTTCACTGTTCAGGTTAGAACCGCACAGTTATGCTTAATTTAAACATTAACCATAAAAAATGAACAACAGAAAGTCTATCTAAAATAGAACTCTACAATTTCTACAGTTTAATTTAGGAGATGCTTTTATCCAAAGCGACTGAGAGGAGAAACGACACAAGCAAGATCTAGTCTGGAGAAAACAACCTGGATATGAGCTATGAAACAAAACGAACAAAACGAGATGCAAGATAGGAAAAATGACCATAACGAGATAAAAAACAAGAAAATAAACAAAACGAGATACAAAACGAGATAAAAAAAACAAGAAAAATGAACAAAACGAGATACAAAACAAGAGAAACGAGACAAAAATAAACAAAACAAGACACAAAACACGAAAAATGAACAAAACGAGATGCAAGATGAGAAAAATGAACAGAAGATAAAAAACAAGAAAATAAATAATATGAGATACAAAACAAGAGAAACGAGACAAAAATAAACAAAACAAGACACAAAACAAGAAAAATGAACAAAACGAGATGCAAGATGAGAAAAATGAACATAAGATAAAAAACAAGAAAATAAATAATATGAGATACAAAACAAGAGAAACGAGACAAAAATAAACAAAACAAGATAAAAACAAGAAAAATGAACAAAAAAGATACAAAAAATGAACAAAACGAGATACAAAACAAGGAAAATGAACAAAATGAGATATGAAATGAGAAACAAGACAAAAAATAAACATAAAGAGATAAAAAACAAGAGAAACGAGACAAAAAATAAAACAAGATAAAAACAAGAAAAATGAACAAAAAAGATACAAAAAATAAACAAAACGATACAAAACAAGGAAAATGAACAAAACGAGATGCAAGAAGAGAAAAATGAACATAAGATAAAAAATAAGAAAATAAACAACATGAGATACAAAACAAGAGAAATGAGACCAAAAATAAATAAAACAAGATAAAAACAAGAAAAATGAACAAAACAAGATACAAAAAATGAACAAAATGAGATCTGAAACGAGACAAAATAATAAACAAAACGAGATAAAAACAAAAAAATGAGACAAAAAACGGTCAAATATTTACACAGTGTTGTTTCTACTCTCAGATGTATGTTTCTTTGAATAAAAGCATCTGCTAAATGAAACTGTAGAATTGTAGAAAATAAATCAGTACAACAAACCCTGATGGATGCAAATAAATCATTAAAGCCCCCAAAATGCCTCATTACATTATATATGAAGAGTTCATTTGCAAAAACAGATAATTCCGTTTTGATAAAGTTTCAGAAAACTTTTATTGTTTACTGGAGATAATATCAATCGGACTGAAGATGAGTGGATTTTACTCAATAGAAAAATAGAGGAAAATAGAGGATAAAACCACAAACAGAAGGACAAAAAATAACTGCAAGAAGAAGAAATAAATAGAATATACATGTAAAAATATAATAATATCAATAAATCAATCAAATAACTAAACATATAATTTAAAACAGAGAGAGACTTAAATGAACAAAACAGTCAGTATGTCATAAAAGCTGGTCTATAGAAATGTTTTTTCTGCAGCCTGTTCTCTGATATTTAAAGTTTAAAACGTTCCAGCAGACAGCCGATCTAAATCCAACCAGAACTCCACCCAGATCCCACACAAAGACTCAGGATTCCTCAGTCGCTGCTTTTATTTACACAAATCATCGTCAGATTTACGAGCTTCTGACAGTCAGCAGGTTGAGCTGCATTCTGAGGAGGTAAAAGGTAGAAGGTGTGTTTTCTCTTTGTTCACATTTAAACAGACTGACCACAGTCTGGTGGGCTTTAAATGTGGTGCTTTAGTTCAAAATGTTTAAAATAATCTGGAATTTAACAGCAGTTTTCTGTATTTAAAAGAATAACGTCAAACATAAGCACTAAATGTTTTCTTTTTGGGGGGTTTCAAATATTTTTATTTGTTGTTTTTTGCATAAAAAGAGTTGAACTATATTTGCAAATATCCTGTAATTTCACAAACATTTTCTTTTTATTGATCCAATGAAGTTCATAGTGTCTAAAGTTACGGCAATGTTTCATCTTTTTCTGTAATTTAGTCAAAAACATCCCTGAAACATGTCAGGTATGTTTTTGACCAAATTACAGAAAAAAGAACATTCCCTTTTTATTTAATGGAAGCAAATTGTTGAATTCAAGTTTTGTATTGGAGATAATTGGAGCTGTTGTTGAGCAATAATTAGAGCGATAATTAGGGTGTTTGTTCTGTAATTTTACTCTTTCTTTGATTAAATAAATGTGTTTTTATTAGCATATAAGCATTCATAATCATCATTATATATTATATAAGGTTATTTTATTGTTTTATACATGTTAATATTCTTCATTAAACACTAATCACAAATTAAGGCCAGAAAATGTATTTTAATTCTAGAAAATTGTTGTATTTTTATAATCACCCTGATTTTACTGTATTTTTAAAAATTGGAAAAATTGACCTTAAAAGTTCCTCTTTTTGTTGGGATTTTTACATCTTTTTTATTTATTTATTTTTATATTAAAAGACAGTTAAAATACATTTGCAAATATATTGTAATTTTGCAATTATTTACTTTTTATTTAATAGATTCAAAATTCAAATTATGGTGCTACTCCCTGAGTTAAAATAGAATAAAATAAAAAATAAAATAATTTTAAAAATACACAGTGTAAGAAAATACATGTAAATTGTTCAATTCAAGTTTAATTTTGTAAAAACATTTTTTAATTAGAGACACTTGGCTTATTTGTTCTGTAATTTTGCTCAGATTTCTTCGTTCATTGAGAGTTTTCTCACATAATTACGGATGTTTTCACAATAAAAGTATTAAATAAATGTGTTTTTATCAGTGTATATGTAAAAGCATTCATAATCATCATTATATATTATCTATAGGTTATTTTATTGTTTTATACATGTTAATATTCTCATTTAAACAGTAAATTCATCACAAATTAAGGCCAGATAATGTATTTTCATTGTAGAACATTGCTTTATGTTTACAATCAGCCTTATTTTTCTCTATTTTTGGGCCTCTGCATCTGAATATTAGATGGTTTTGTCTTTTCTACAGCATAGTTTGGGAGGTTTCAGTCAATGAGCACACAAGAAATGCAAATAATAACATGAAAAAGTGTGTTAATATGCTCAGCACCCTGCCACGTTTTCATTCAGGACGTCCAGAAATATCGTAACTCGTACACATGAGCTGTTCATGATCTGAAATCTTATCAAAAAGGCAACAGTAGTGAAGAGACCGAGCAAATGCAGCTCAGTGTGCAGGAATCTGAGGCTTCCAGGTGGAAATAATTCAAAATCTGTGCTAATAAAATGCACAAATTCATCCAAAATTATTAAAGCTTGTCCAAAATACTTAAGTTAGTCTAAAATGACTCAAAATGTGTCCAAAATGATTAAACGTTTGTCCAAAATTACTCAAAATTAGTCCAGAATGGCTGAAACCTGAGAATATTCTATAAAACTCCATAACTTTTCCTCTGACAGATGCTTCTGATGTTTTCTGTTGCAGGTCATGTGGTTCCAACCAGAGTGCCGACCAGCAGAACGCTTCCTGAACCGATGGACTCTGATGGTCCGACTCAGATGGAGGAAACTGCAGAGAAGCTCAGGTGAAGAACGACTTCCTGTCAGAACGACGATCTTTTCTAAAAACATGTTGGAGATGCAGCAAAAACCTTCAGGTGTTTGGTGTGACTGGACTGCCATCTACTGGTGGCCACATAAATTACAGCAAAAACCGTAAGATCCTAAAGTCTGTATACTGTCTAAATTCTCTATTATTTACAAGCAGTTTAGTAAAAAGTACTCTCTTTCATATAAAATAAACCTTGAACAGTGATTAACCGTGACGCACACACAGTGAGAGGAAGGTAGGATTGTTGAGGCCTCTCCATCGCTGCTGAGGTTGGACGCAGTACAACGGTCAGTTTGAATTTCTAAAAAGATCCTGAGGATTATGGAACAAAAATGTCAAGTGGTAGACCCAAAAAAAGGTTCACATCTCCTTCAACGTTTGGACTTTGCAAAGAGCACCAAGTATGGAACATTTAAGTTGGAGGAAACTTTTATTCTCTGACCAGAAAAAAATGTAACCTTGACAGTCCTGATGGTTTCCAACGTTACTGGATGATAAGGAGATCCCACAGGAGATGTTTTCTGTGAGGCTCCATCATGATCTGGGAGCTTTTTCCTTCAATGGAACAATAGAGCTTTAGGTTCTGCAGGGCATCAGAAGGCAGCTGGAGATGTGGAGATGTTGCAGCGGGCATCCCTCATGACTGAGGGTCTTGTCTGGTCGCTAATGACTGGTTCTGGTTCTTTAATGGCTGGTTCTGGTTCTTTAATGGCTGGTTCTTTAATGACTGGTTCTTTAATGACTGGTTCTGGTTCTTTAATGACTGGTTCTGGTTCTTTAATGACTGGTTCTGGTTCTTTAATGGCTGGTTCTTTAATGACTGGTTCTTTAATGACTGGTTCTGGTTCTTTAATGACTGGTTCTGGTTCTTTAATGGCTGGTTCTTTAATGACTGGTTCTTTAATGACTGGTTCTGGTTCTTTAATGACTGGTTCTGGTTCTTTAATGGCTGGTTCTTTAATGACTGGTTCTGGTTCTTTAATGACTGGTTCTTTAATGGCTGGTTCTTTAATGACTGGTTCTGGTTCTTTAATGGCTGGTTCTTTAATGACTGGTTCTGGTTCTTTAATGACTGGTTCTTTAATGGCTGGTTCTTTAATGACTGGTTCTGGTTCTTTAATGACTGGTTCTTTAATGACTGGTTCTGGTTCTTTAATGACTGGTTCTGGTTCTTTAATGACTGGTTCTGGTTCTTTAATGGCTGGTTCTTTAATGACTGGTTCTGGTTCTTTAATGACTGGTTCTTTAATGACTGGTTCTGGTTCTTTAATGACTGGTTCTGGTTCTTTAATGACTAGGTTCTTTAATGACTGGTTCTGGTTCTTTAATGGCTGGTTCTTTAATGGCTGGTTCTTTAATGACTGGTTCTTTAATGGCTGGTTCTTTAATGACTGGTTCTGGTTCTTTAATGACTGGTTCTTTAATGACTGATTCTGGTTCTTTAATGACTGGTTCTGGTTCTTTAATGACTAGGTTCTTTAATGACTGGTTCTGGTTCTTTAGTGGCTGGTTCTTTAATGACTGGTTCTGGTTCTTTAATGGCTGGTTCTTTAATGACTGGTTCTGGTTCTTTAATGACTGGTTCTTTAATGACTGGTTCTGGTTCTTTAATGGCTGGTTCTTTAATGACTGGTTCTTTAATGACTGGTTCTTTAATGGCTGGTTCTGGTTCTTTAATGACTGGTTCTTTAATGACTGGTTCTGGTTCTTTAATGGCTGGTTCTTTAATGACTGGTTCTGGTTCTTTAATGACTGGTTCTTTAATGACTGGTTCTGGTTCTTTAATGGCTGGTTCTTTAATGACTGGTTCTTTAATGGCTGGTTCTGGTTCTTTAATGACTGGTTCTTTAATGACTGGTTCTGGTTCTTTAATGACTGGTTCTTTAATGACTGGTTCTGGTTCTTTAATGGCTGGTTCTTTAATGACTGGTTCTGGTTCTTTAATGACTGGTTCTTTAATGACTGGTTCTGGTTCTTTAATGGCTGGTTCTTTAATGACTGGTTCTTTAATGGCTGGTTCTGGTTCTTTAATGACTGGTTCTGGTTCTTTAATGACTAGGTTCTTTAATGACTGGTTCTTTAATGACTGGTTCTGGTTCTTTAATGGCTGGTTCTTTAATGACTGGTTCTGGTTCTTTAATGACTGGTTCTTTAATGACTGGTTCTGGTTCTTTAATGGCTGGTTCTTTAATGGCTGGTTCTGGTTCTTTAATGGCTGGTTCTTTAATGACTGGTTCTTTAATGACTGGTTCTTTAATGACTGGTTCTGGTTCTTTAATGACTGGTTCTGGTTCTTTAATGACTAGGTTCTTTAATGACTGGTTCTTTAATGACTGGTTCTGGTTCTTTAATGACTAGGTTCTTTAATGACTGGTTCTGGTTCTTTAATGACTGGTTCTGGTTCTTTAATGACTAGGTTCTTTAATGACTGGTTCTGGTTCTTTAATGACTGGTTCTTTAATGACTGGTTCTTTAATGACTGGTTCTGGTTCTTTAATGACTAGGTTCTTTAATGACTGGTTCTTTAATGACTGGTTCTGGTTCTTTAATGACTAGGTTCTTTAATGACTGGTTCTTTAATGACTGGTTCTGGTTCTTTAATGGCTGGTTCTTTAATGACTGGTTCTGGTTCTTTAATGACTGGTTCTTTAATGACTGGTTCTGGTTCTTTAATGACTAGGTTCTTTAATGACTAGGTTCTTTAATGGCTGGTTCTTCAATGGCTGGGTCCACCTGACAAAGGACTTCTTCCAGGAGAACATTATCACTCTCTTAGACCATCCTGTACATTCCCCTGATCTAAATCCAACTGAGAACATCTGGGGATGGATAGCAAGGGAGATCTACCACAATGGAAGTCAGTTTCAGACAGTGGACGCCCTTCAGAAGTCCATCTTCACCACTTGGAGCCTCCTGAAAGCATCAAGCATGCCTACGCTAATCTTTGAAGAACAGTGGATCTACTTGTTACTGAGTGCTTTTTTGACCCTTATGTTTCTGTTTTGAAGATTTTTGTGTTTTTTGAGCTGTGTTCTTAAACTTTTGATCAGCTGATGAACAGCCTGTTTCATTTAGTTCTTTTCAATAAATTGCTCACTGTTTTTTTTTCTTTTTCACATTTTGAAGCTCTATTTAGAACCTTCTTAATATCCACCAGTGTAAAATGCAGTTTCTTGCAATTTTTCAACTGGTCTTGAGCTTTTGATGGGGAGTGTATCTCCTAAAACCAACCTCATGAGTCAGATGTTGAAAGAAGCAGCTGAAGATCAGTGTTTAGTTGATGTTTAACTGGCGTTTCTCTTTAAATTTCATAGAATTTTTACCGAAGCTGGTTCCGGTCTTGCTGCTAACTTTCAAGTGGCCAAATATTCAATCTTTCAAAAGGTAAAGTTTGTTTATCAGCATTCTGCTAATTCCAGCACTGATTAGCTGTAAATGTAAATAAACACGTTTATCTGCAGGAGAACAGCAACACCTGGTGTGTGCTGGAGCTGCAGAGCACCAAAACGGAGAAAGGACGACTTTATCGAGTGATCAGATACTGGAAGGACGACGTTGGAGCGAAGGTAGGAAGGATTTCTTTATGTTTCTGCCCATGTGTTTGAATTACAGTTTGATTGATTCTAATAAAACATCTGTCAACAGAAAGCAGCGGTGAAGCAAAAGCAGGTGTTTCCGTCCACGTCAGAGGAGGCTGTTAAGGCCTACCAGGTCCTGAAAGGAGAAATAGAGGCTTCTGGTGTGAAGAAAAAGAGTGTTGTTCCTCCTCAGAACCAGGGTCTGGGTTCTGCTGCCCTCCATCAGGTCTGACACGCTTTATATACGACTCCACCGCTTTATTTGTACTGCTGAGGGTCTTTTAAAGGAAAAGCTGCAGCTCATCATGCATAAAAACACTGTAAACAAAAACACATGTTGTATTTACAGCTGTAAATATATTGACATCTTGTGCCCCAACGAGTCCACATTACCGTTTAGTCAACGTACGGAAAAACTGGAATCTTTCCACACATCAGATTCTACTGATGTTAGAGCCTCAACAGTTGGAGAAATGTCGACCAAACACTATATTTTAGTAGAAATATGGATCCAATCATATATATACACCTAAAGGAACTTTATGGAGATACACCACCATCCTGGATTGGAAATTTTGCACCTTTTTCCATTTTTGAAGGCTATAAATTATTAATTCTTGTAATTATGGACAATTTTAAAAGATCTTTACATAAATCCTTACCTTATTGTGGACAAATTTTTTGTTATTTTTGACAATTTTCATTCATATTGGATAAGTTTCAAGTCTAAAGAAGCAACAAACGGGAACATGAGCTTGTAATACTTGTCAAATGTCACATTTTTACAAGTTTTAGACAAATTTCATGTCATTTTGGGCAAATTGAGAAGTTTTAGACAAATTTCAAGTCACTGGTAAATTTTTGCTCATTTTAGACATATTTTTCTACTTCTAGAGAAATTTCAAATCTAAATGTCTAAAAACTGGAACCCTGTCTGGTCAAACATTATCACATCAGATTCTACTGATGTTAGAGCCTCAAAAGGTGGTGAAATGTGGACCAAAGACTGTATTTTAGTAGAAATATGAATCCATCCATATACATGATACCTGCCTCATTTACAAAAAATACACATTTTCTTTCCATTCTTAAGGGCCAGAATGTAAAGATGTGCCCCACATTACTTCAGAATTGTCCAAAATATCTTAGAATCTGTCCAAAATGTCTAAGAAATGGTCAAAAATTGCAGCAGTTTGTCAAAACAGTCAGAAATGGTTCCAAATACATTAATATTAGCATTTTGCTATACCAAAATATGTAAAAACTGCAACTTTGTGTGGTCGAACATTATCACATCAGATTCTACTGATGTTAGAGCCTCAATAGTTGGAGAAATGTGGACCAAAGACTGTATTTTAGTAGAAATATGGATCCATCTATATATGTGCACTTACAGGAGCTGTATGGGACCATAATATTAGAAAAAAATGCACCTTTTCCATCTTCAAAGCCCAATAATTTACTATCATTTCTCATTCATTTGAATCTGAAACCATTCTGTCTGTCCTCGTCTAATTGAACAGCTGTTGAAATTCTGTTTCTTGCGATATTGAAGCCTTAAAATGACGCTGTGTCTTTTTTGAGGATGAAACATGAAATTCTCAAAACTCAGGCCGAATATTTTACAGGATTTAGTTTCCAAATAATACATGAGTAAACAGGACCATGTAAGCTGTATTAAGGGAACTGCTCTGGATGTTCTGGTCTGACTAAAGTGTGTTTGGCTGCAGCTGCTGCTGGAGGAGAAACTGAACTCTGGAAGCGTGTCTCAGGAGGTGGGCCGGCTGGTGGAGCTGCTGTGGACAGAGGCTTTAGGCTGCATCGGAAACATCCTGTCAGTTCCCATCAACAAGCTCAGCCTCAATGATGTGAGGACCGTCCTGGTGAAAGCAGCATCAAGGATCTTATTATCTTTCTGTTCTGAGCATCAGTGTTACGGGATGTGTCATAGTTTAATGTCTGCCCCAGAACTTTTAGAACCTTTATCTGGTCCAGGTTTTGGTTCTGGATGCAAACCTGCTGCAGCTACTCTAGAAGACGGGTAGAATTTAGTGAATCCCCCACAGGAAGTACTACAGAAGGGGCAAAATCACCACAAAAAGACACATCCAAGATCTTATTTTGATTTCTGCAGTAGCACATAGTCTATTTTCTAAGAAATACAATTAAAATGCAGCGACAAGTTGCTCTTTAAGCTCGTTTCATAGTGTATTATTTCTACTAATGTTGTAATGGACTTTCCAGGAATCTCGAGATTCAAGAGTTCTCATGGAATGCAAAACCTCTCCTGAAGTCCTGTTGGTTCTGTGAGTTTAGGTGAGCAGAGCTGAGGGTTTGTTGCTTCAAGCTCAGAAGAACCTGAAGGAGAACCCACTTCAGGTGTTATCCCTCCTGATGGAGTTCAACTCTCTGCTGCCACACAGGAACCCTGAACATGAAGCCACCGCCAAGTTCTTATCAAAGAAACTGGACCTCTGTCAGGTACCACACATTTACACATAGAACACACACTCCTCTCTGAGAGGAACCTTAGAAAGCACACAGTGAATGTAGAGGACAGAAAGACGGTGGCAAAATCCAGGTCACCACAAAGACACAAAATCACCACAAAGAGACACACAATCACCACAAAGAGACACAAAATTACCACAAAGACAATGATAACATTTTCAATTTGTCAACACTGAACAAACACTTGAACATTTTCTTTAACTTCCTGCTTCTAAAGGCTCCATTTGACTATAAACACATTTAAATGTTTAAATCTTCTTCATGAGACCAGGCCACAGCAGTCTCCTGTTTATACCAACTTTAACACTTCCTGCCTCTTTGTTCCAGCTGATTCGAGACGTTCTGACGGTCAGTGAGATGACTCTGAGGAACTCGTCGCCATCCTGTGTTGGGAAATATCGAGCTCTGAGGTGCAGCGTTGAAACTGTTCCCCCTGGCAGCTCTGAGTTCCACGCTGTGACCAGCCAGCTACAGGACAGGTAGTTTAATCTACTTCCTGTAAGTTACAGTACCATCTTGACCTTGGACAGGTAGTTGAATCTACTTCCTGTTAGAGTTCCAGAACCATCTTGACCTTGGACAGGTAGTTGAATCTACTTCCTGTTAGAGTTCCAGAACCATCTTGACCTTGGACAGGTAGTTGAATCTACTTCCTGTTAGAGTTCCAGAATCATCTTGACCTTGGACAGGTAGTTGAATCTACTTCCTGTTAGAGTTCCAGAACCATCTTGACCTTGGACAGGTAGTTGAATCTACTTCCTGTTAGAGTTCCAGAATCATCTTGACCTTGGACAGGTAGTTGAATCTACTTCCTGTTAGAGTTCCAGAACCATCTTGACCTTGGACAGGTAGTTGAATCTACTTCCTGTTAGAGTTCCAGAATCATCTTGACCTTGGACAGGTAGTTGAATCTACTTCCTGTTAGAGTTCCAGAACCATCTTGACCTTGGACAGGTAGTTGAATCTACTTCCTGTTAGAGTTCCAGAATCATCTTGACCTTGGACAGGTAGTTGAATCTACTTCCTGTTAGAGTTCCAGAACCATCTTGACCTTGGACAGGTAGTTGAATCTACTTCCTGTTAGAGTTCCAGAATCATCTTGACCTTGGACAGGTAGTTGAATCTACTTTTTGTTAAAGTTACAGAATCATCTTCACCTTGGACCAGTAGTTTAAGCTACTGAGATAGGATAGCTTATTTTGGCTTGGCTTATCATAGCGTATCTTAGCTTAGTTTAGCTTAGGTTAGCTTACCTTGACTGAACTTAGCTTAGCTTCTCTTCATCAAATCGTGTGTCCTCAGTGTTTTCTGTGATTTTGACTAATCTAATTTATTATAAATATGCAGTATTTTGATGTTTCCAACCTTACATACATATATATTTGGATATTTTCTTTCTTTTACATAGAAACATATTTTGATGTTTCCATCCTTATACGTAAAAATACATTGTTATGTTTCTGTGCTTTGCAGGAAGCTGCAGGTCCAGCAGGTGTTTCGAGTCAACAGACCGGTGGAGCTTCAGACGTTTCAGGCTGAGATCGGTAACGTTAAGTCGCTGCTGCACTCGTCCAGTCCCAGCAACTTTGTAGGAATCCTGTCACGGTGAGCAAAGAAAACACTGAACTACTAGAAGCTACTGAGAAAATACGTCTGTGTCATCATATATCTGATATATGTAGTTTAACATATTTATGGTGACGATTGACCTGAAACACGAGGTGAAACTGTTGTTGAATAATTCCACATTTTTGTGCATAAATACAAATAAAAGATGAGAAACTGTCTGCAGGAAGCGACTGTGCCATCTCTGCTGCAGTTTTGATAGATGCTTAGTTCAGTTCCAGACTTTAGTTTACCTACCAAAGTCTGCATAAAAACACAATCTGTATTGAGTTTCAAAGCTAAATTTAAATCTGTTAATCAATATTTTGCCCAATAATTACAGGTGTGAGTCTGTGAATGATGTTCTGGATGTGAATTTGTTGCCTTTATGCTCTTACAAATAGAGTTTTTGATTCAGTAAATCAGAAGAGATTAAATGTTGTTTGTGCTCTTCAGAGGCTTGCTCCTTCCTCGTGCTGCCGTGGAGCATCATGGGATAGAGAGGACCGACGTCGGCAATCTGGGCAGTGGGATCTACTTTACCAATGCCGTGAGGTTAGTAGGAATCCTGAAACTAAGGAGGCTCATTTCATGTCTGTCAGTTTATGTTGAGTCTTTGTGGTAATTTTGCATCTTTTTTGAAGACTTGGTGTCTTTATGGTATTCTTGCATCTTTTTGTGGTAATTTTACATCTTTTTGTTGAGTTTTTGTGGTAGTTTTGGATCTTTTTGTGGCAATTTTTGATCCTTTTTGTGGAGATTTTGTGTCTTTTTGTGGACTCTTTTGCGGCGACACATCACACAGGAAGCAGTTTCAGGAGAGACGATGTCGCAGCAGGGAGCTGTTTTATCGTCTGAGAACCCAGAAGTCATCTTCAACTTTCACGTCTTTCGTTCTCCGTCCACAGCACCTGCTTGAAATACTCCAAACCCAGCGAGACGGACGGCTCTCGGCTGCTGCTGGTTTGCGACGTGGCGTTGGGTCGATGCTCAAACGTCTACAAGCGAGATGTCACTCTGACTCGAGCTCCTGAAGGTCACAGCAGCGTTCATGGAGTCCGCCGAAACCGAAACACTCCGTCTGAGTTTGAGGTAGAAAGAACTGAATGTACAGGAGAGAAATAAGGCTTATGTCCATGTTTATCATTCAGTCTGAGTTTAAAATGACACCTAGAACTCTGAATTAAGGGTGGAATCATTGAAACACATGAACCTTTGTCACAACAACAGTCCTATTTGGTTCTTTCATAGATTAATTAAAGGCCCTGAGGATCAAAAATATACCTTCAGCAAATTGAATTATAATTTTTCTTGATGTAGAAAGTTGTGTTAATGAATTTGTCTTAGTTTCACGGCCTCTTAACTTCCCCTGAGTGGTTACGATCGACTACAGCTGCTGACTCCTCTGAGCCGGTTTAAATAGAACCATTAGATCCACTCATTAGACTCAAACACTGCAGTGGGACTAAGAACATTTCATGAACACAACCTTCTGCATCACCTAAACTGACCATGTGTTTGCTCTGCAGGATGATGAGTTTGTGGTCTACAGCCCTGATCAGGTGAAACTGAAGTATGTGGTTCAGTTCAGCATCGAAGGAGACCTACCGAAGGACTTCAGTCCAGACATCAACACATCAGCTGAGACCACCAAGCCTCCGTCTGACCCCGGTGAGAACCCTGCAGAATGATTAAAACTCCAGATCTCCAGAGACCACATATCTCCAGATTTAGTTCATCAGATCTTCTTTACAGTTTATCTGTGGTTGTGTTTGCAGATCTGGGTTCAGAGGTTGACGGGGTGGAAGACGATAAAAACCCTCTGGATGAGGTGACAGCAGGACTGTTGGACAGCTCCGGGCAGCAGCTCCCCCTGCAGGCCGTCCACGTGAAGTGCAAGCTGATGGATCTGCTCTCTCAGGTGACCAACGCTCACCTGGTTCAGCTTTTCTTTATTTCTCTGTATAATATTTAACCAAACAGCTCACGTTTCTCTTCTCTTCCAGGTTATTATTTTTCAGAAATATACCAACCAGAGCTCGGTGCCCATCGAGGCCAAGTACGTGTTTCCTCTGGATGATTCTGCTGCCGTGTGTGGGTTTGAGGCTTTCATCAACGGGAAGCATGTGGTTGGACAGGTAACCTCACTAGACTTTACTGTTTTTATCTACTAAACATGTGTTTGGTATTATATTTTATTATCTCATACATACTTTGGTTATCTGCCAACACAATGTGCAGGACACCAACATTGTGGATTATTTGCGTAGTAACCTTGTTTTCGTGTTTCCTCAGGTGAAGGAGAAGGAGACGGCTCGTAAAGAATACAAACAGGCGATCGCTAAAGGCCACGGAGCGTACCTGATGGACCAGGACGCACCTGTATGTCCTCCGTTAAACCTACCGATCCTAACAGACTGTTTAGGAGCTTTTCTCACAGCTTTTTATTGGTCTCTGTTTTCCCTACAGGATATTTTCACCATCAGTGTAGGAAACCTGCCTCCAGGTGCCACCGTCCTCATCAAAGTTACCTTCGTGTCCGAGCTGATCGTCAGAGATGGAGCCGTTTTATTCTCTTTGCCAGGGAGTGTAGCTCCGTGGCAGGAGTGTGCAGCGCTGAACCAGACCACACAGGTGAGGGTTATCTGCAGACAGGCGATGGAGCTACAAAAGTCCCAAACTGACAAAAAAATGTCCATAATGACTCAAGATTTGTCTAAAATGGGGGAAAAACATCTATAATGACTTTTTCAGCTGTGTCATAACAAATACTCTCCAGAATGACTTGAAATTTAGACAACAGTGGGTCAAAATGGTTCAGTATCTACAGTACAGTATAAAAATGACACGAACAAGAAGCGTTATTTTTCTTTTATCTTAAGTTCTCCTAACAAGTTGTTATATCCTGAAAATGCTTTTTTTAAAGCCTGGGAATGGTAGTGAATGGCATGGAGATGCTTGGGACTAGCCTAAGAAGGCCAGTTGTTAGATTTAGAATGCTAGCCCAGGACTGCTAGTTGCTAGTCCAGGAATGACAGTTCTTAGCCCATTAATGGTACTTGCTGGCGACTGACTGCTAGTAGCTAGCCTTGGAATGCTTGAGACTAGCCTAGGAATGCTAGTTGTTAGCCTATGAAGGCTAGTTGTTACCCAAAAAATGTCATTTGCTAGCCTAGGAATTATAGTTTCTCGGCGAGGAATGCTGGTTTGTTGCTCAGGAACTTTGGCTGCTAGCGTAGGAATGCCAGTTGTTAGCGCAGGGATGCTAGTTGGGAGATTAGTAATTGTGGATTCCAGTATGGGGGAATGTTTTTCATCATGTCTTATGTTATTGCACAGACTTCTGCAACAGTCATACTGCATTTCACTGTCTGTACTTCACCTAAAAAATAAAGAATCTTGACTCATTTGCTGATAATTTATCGCTCACCAGGTCACAGTGGAGAAGGTCTGTGTGACCGATGAAGCAGCAAGTCAGAGGTGAGTTACATGAGTACTGTTTTCATGCTGTAATCTATAGTTTTATTGATCGGTTTGTTGGTTATCCAGTAAACATGTGGATGTAAAAGTTGCTTTTCCTGCTGCAGAGAGTTCACCCTGGACATGTCCATTGAGATGCCCGACGAGATCACCAGCCTGCAGTGCATCACTCACCGAGTCAAAACAAAGGTAATCTGGCTGTTTTTTCCATATTGGCCATCATGTTTTGATGATGTCTCAATCAGGAATGGTGTGATGTAATCTTTTGGTAGCAATTCATCCTATGGTTTTTACAAGGGAAAAAACTGCCTTAAAAACTCCCATTATAATGAATGGGAAGTGCTGGACAATAGCCGAAACCATCCATCTTAGAAACCCTGCAGCTCTGACCTGTTTAAACTTGATTTAAAGTTTAAACAGGTCACAAGTCTTTAAATGACATTGGTTTAGATCCATATTTTGATGTATTTTATGGTTTTTACAGTTTAAGTTTTATACAATTTTTTAAAATCCTAAACTGGTTTAAAAGCCTTAATGAAATGAATGGGAAGTCACCAAATCAAGTCATCTTTGGAACCCTGTAGCTCTGGAATACTTTACAGTAGAAACTTTATTTAAAGTTTAAATGGGTCACACGTCTTTAAATGTCATTGGTCTAAATCCATGTTATGATATTTTTAATGATTTTTACGCAGTTTAAGTTTTAGAAAGTTTTTTAAAATCCATTTTTCCCCTTCAGTTAGATTTTGACCTGAAAACTTTAATGATAAAAAGTTACGTTAACCTCGTCTCCATGTCAGTTTCAATTGTAATTTCAACAGACTGGATTGTACTGAATAAAAGTCTGCTGTTGGAAAACCAGTGTTGATTGTAAGGAAATCTGAATTTGGAATAGATCAAAATTGGGAATATAAATAAGAATGTCATCAGCATAACACCGGACAAACAAATTAAACATGAAAAATGAAAAGGTCCTAGTTGATAAATACATCTCCCCTAAACAGGAATCCTCTCTACATATAAATGTAGGTGTGGTTGTGTTCTTCCACCCAGTGTGAGTCTTATTGCTGTAGGATCTAAGTTTTTTCCATTAATCAGCTCAGAGATCAGAGTGTCGACCAAAACTCTCATTGACTCCCATTATATCTGAGCCCTAAAATCAGAACTGGTGAGTCTTTCTAACCTGGCACCAAATCTGTAGAAAACACAGAACAGACATGAAAATACATCAGAATGTTCACAACTAGATTCTGCTTCACACGGTGAAAGAATTTTTTTCAGTGTTCTGAAAATTTGTAGTTGTATTTTATTGTAATTTTATGCTGAAAAAGTTGTGAAGATACCCAGTCATCCAGGTCATGGTAGTCGTAGGAGCTTCAATAAAAGCCCAGCTGATTTTTACTGAAGGTCCTACGATTACTGAAAAATTGTTAAAACTATTCATGATTATTATTTACAAACGTCATATTCCTTTTCTGTTTCCTGTGTGATGAAACACTGTAGAGAACCGACTGTAAGGCGGTGCTGAGTGTGTTACCAGGAGAACTGATGGGTTCTGACGGGTTCCAGCTGTCGATCGGTCTGTCCAAGGTGCACATGCCGAGGATGTGGGTGGAAAACCACCCCAACAAAGACAGCCAGGTCCGTCTTTCTGTCCAACTTCTCTTTCTTTCACCCAGAGACTTCCTGTTCCGATCATGTCTTCCTCCTTCCTCCAGGCCTGCATGCTGGTTTTCTATCCGGACTTCAAGGTCGGTTCCCGCGCATCTGCCGATGAAGTCGTCCTGCTGCTGGACACGTCTGAGTCCATGAAAGGAGAATCTGTGCGTTCGGCCCGAAGAATAGCTCTGCAGGTTTTGAAAAACCTTGATCACAACGTGAGAGTCAACGTCATTCTGTTTGGCACAGGTTGGTTTTAACTTGAGAACGCGAGAGAATCAGCCCTGATTTCACATGAAAGTTCATTTTTAATTAATCAGATATAACCTGTTCTTGCAAAGAGTTGCAGGTTTTTCCTCACTTTGACTTTTGGTTTTCAGACCACCAAGAAGCTTTTCTGACAGCGCAGCCTCTCGGTAAAGTTAAAGAGGCAGCTCAAAGTTTCATCAAGGTCAGTTATGTTATCAGTGTCATTCCCATTGTTACTTTTTCCAAGTTTGTATGCAAAATCAGTTTCTATATCGTGTAATATTTGATTTCATGTGCAAATATTTCAGATTTTCATTTCTCAGGTGAAATATTTCATTATTAAGCGTGATATTACTTATTAACTAAGTATAATTGACAGCATTGCTTTATACTGTTCTATTGGAGTCATATTTTAGCTCATTTTAAAATTTTTGTATTGTATCATGCTCATTAAGTGTGTCAAAACATTAGTGTTGAAGCTCACTATTTCACATTGTTCGTATT
This sequence comes from Acanthochromis polyacanthus, assembly GCF_021347895.1. NCBI lineage: Eukaryota > Metazoa > Chordata > Actinopteri > Pomacentridae > Acanthochromis > Acanthochromis polyacanthus. Next base: position 3,385,523 of record NC_067126.1, on the reverse strand, counting down.
TCTCAGGTTTATTCTTATAATAGATTCTGCTGACACCATTTTCAGTGCCTAACTCGTCCTGCAGCTTTAAGAAAATCCAAACAATTGATAAATCAAAACATGCAGTTCAACCAGGAGTGGTGTACTGTGACTTTTGATTGTGATTTGTTGTACAGTTTTTACAAAATTCATATAAAACTGCATTAAAAATCCTTAATGAAATGAATGGAAAGTGGCCAAAACCATCTGTCTTTGGAACCTTGTAGCTCTGGCAGATTTTACAGTAGAAACTTTATTTAAAGTTTAAAGGGACCAAAAGTCTCTAACCTGCTAAGGTTAAATGGGTTACAAGGCCTTGAGTGTTGTTGCTCTAAAACTGGGATTTGCTATCGTTTGTAGTTTTTAAGCAGTAGCAGTTTAGGTTTTATGATTTTCAAAAATTTAGATTTGTTGTTGGTAGTCACACATGATATCCATTCTAGACTTTGAACTGGAGATTTTTCTGGAGAAAAAGTGCAGTTAACCTTGTCTCCTTCTCACAATTTTGCCTCTACATGGACTATTTCAGCAGACTTTTACTAAATACAAGTATGTTGTTGCAAAACTGGTGTGGATTGGATTGTAAGGAAATCTGAATTTGTAATGGATCAAAATTGGGTGTTTAAGAAGTATCATCAGCATAAAGCTGAACAGAACAAAACTCTCTTTGATTCCCACTATATCTGAGTTCTACAACCAGAAACAGTGATTCTCTCTACCTGCCAAGTTTAAACAGATCACAGGCCTTTGAATGTTATTGCTCTAAATCAGTGTTTTCATATCATTTTATTATTTTTATGCTGTCACAGTTCAAGTTTTGTGAATTTTTTCAAAAGTTCAGGTTTTTTGATAGCAGTCAAACGTGATGTTATCCACTCAAAATGTTGACGTGAAGATTTTTCTGGAAGAAACTGTAATTAGCCTCCTCTACATGACCATTTTGTGCATATAAATGCCAGCATTTTTGTTCATTTTCACTCAGTGACAGTTTCATTGATGCAGGAGTTATTTTTTTATAACTCACATTTTGATTTTTCTGAGCAGTTTCTTATCTCAGTAAAGCAAGCTGACCTGATATTTCCTGTGATCAGTCATCATCACTAGGGGGCAGCACTGAGCTCTGGAGGCCCCTAAGAGCTCTCAGCCTCCTTCCTCCGTCCGTCGGTGTCCGGAACCTGCTGCTGCTGTCAGACGGACACATCCAGAACTCAGAAGTGAGCCTGAAGCTGCTCCGAGACAACGCCCAGCACAGCCGCCTCTTCACCTGCGGACTCAGGTACTCGTCCTGATGAAGTTAAAATGCACAGCGTTGCTCATAAATCATAAAAACATCTTAGTAATGTTGGTTTTATTGATGTATCACACTCGCAAACACTGTTTAGACTGAACAAAAACAGTCTCAGTCCACAGAAACACATTTAAATGAAAGATGCTCTGAAAATCACTCTAAACTTGATCTGCTTACAGCTCAGTAGACCAACTTTTTGATTTAACTTTTTTCATTGTGAAGTTTTGATTGGATTATCAGGAAATACGAATTTGTAATATATCAAGTGTATTAAAATTTGGCATATAAATAAGAGTGTCATCGGCGTAAAGATGAACAAAACAAATTTAGCGTGAAAAAGGTCTCAGTTGGTAAATAAAAGTCCCCTAAAAAGAAACAAACATTTAAGAGGAAAGACAGTGAAAGGAATACACTTGATTGTGTATAATAAATACTTAATAATAATTATTATTTTGAGAGCACATTCTAAAATCAAAATGCTCTACAAGGCTGCAAAATAACAGCCAAATGTTGAAAACGTCAGAATGTAAAAGCATTTATATAAAAAGCAACACAAGGTTCAGAAAAGGTGAGAACATTAAAGACCCTCTGAAAACCAGATTGAAATCAACATTTTTCTTACAGCTCAGTAGACTGTCATTTTGATTTAACTGTTTTTTCATTTTGACATTTTGATTGAACTGACAGAATAATAGTGTATTAAATTTGGTGATATAAATAAGAGCATCATCAGCATAAAGAACAAATTGAACATGAAAAATGAAAGTTCCTAGCTGGTAAATAAAAGTCCCAAATAAAGAAACTAAAACCTAAGATTAAAGACGGTGAATGGAATAAATTTCACTGTATGCAATAAATGTTTCATAATTATTATTATTTAAAGAGCATTTCTACCAAAAACAGAATATGAATTGTGAAAATCAACTGAATTTTTTTTTTCTGACACAAAATATAAAAGAATTATTTTTGTATAGTGTAATATAGTTGTTGTTGTTTTTTAATTTAATCCACGTGGAGTTTAAATGACAATCCAAAGTCGAACATATCTGAAGGAATCAACTTTCTCCTGTGGTCACCTGTCGTCAAAAATTATGTTCAGGTCGAAAAGATATCAGTGAACATGTTGCTTTTTCTTGTTTTTTATTCCCTACCAGACTGTCATTGTGAAGTTTTGATTGGATTATAATGACATCTGAATTTGTTTTGTATTTGTAGCCAAAATTGAGGATATAAATAACAGCGTCATCAGCATAGAGATAAATGTTTTGACATTATGATGCTACAAAAACATACATTATCTTTATTTAGTGTTCTAGTTTTTATATATTTCTAAAGGCGTGTGTTGTTTCAGCCCGACAGCCAATCGACACATGCTCAGTGCGTTGGCCCAGGCAGGAGGCGGAGCCTACGAGTTCTTCGACACTAAGACCAAACACACCTGGGCCGAGAAGGTGAAACGTTTAATCACATCCTTTTATTAGTTTTATCCTACAGAAGGACACATGGGAAGTTAACACAAGAGACACAACCAGCTTTTTATACATGTCTTGTGGTGATTTTGTGTCTTTTTGTAATTTAGTATTGCTTTAAGATGATTTTGTGTTGCTTTATTGTTGTTTTGTTTTATTTTTTTTCTCTGTGGTTGTTTTGTGTCTTTCTCGTTGTTGTGTTGCCACCTGACTTGTGCTCTGACACCTGTGTCCGGGTGTGCAGGTGTCCCGGCAGGTGAAGCGAATGGCGTCTCCTGGCTGCAGCTCGGTGTCGGTGAAATGGCAGCAGTTCAACCCAACAGCGCCCCCTCCTGTCCAGGCCCCAAAACAGCTGAACGCTCTGTTTAACGACTGTCACACACTGGTGTACGGCTTCGTACCGCACTGCACAGAGGTACACACTTTACACACAATTAATACACAGTACTACTACTGCCCTGAGCTATGCTTGTGTTTTTAGAGCGGTCGTTAAAGACTGTGACTAAATGTCCGATGCCGAAGCCTCTCTGGTCATGTGACTATTTCATTTATCGTCGTTCAGGCGACACTGGAGGGAAACCTGAGCGGTCTGAAGCTCCAAACCATGGTGTCGACCAGCGAGCTGCAGAAGACCAGAGGCACGGTACGAAGTCTCAGCTGATGCAGTTATCCAGTCTCTCTTCAAAGATAATCGAGTTTACCGTTGATTTACTTTTCTGTGCGTGTGTTCAGTTTCTTCACAAGCTCACAGCAAGGGCCATCATCAGGGACTACGAGGACGGATGTCTGGACGCTAGCGAAGCTGAACACGAGGTACGTTTAAATCTGTTCTACTCGGTGTCATTTCTCTAAAAGTTTACCAGTGTAGTTCGACAGTTTGGTTCGGGAGTTCCGTTTCTTCCATAGGGACTGGAATTAGCATAAGGCACTATCCATTAGCATGAAACCTTAGCATTAGTTGTCAGTGTTAGCATTAGTTGTTGTTGTTTGCAATAGTTGTTGGTGCTATCGTTGGTTTTGTGTGTTAGCATTAGTTAACAGCATTAGGTTCGGTGAAAAACCTCTAAATGAAGTAAACACCATCCACTAGTATTAGCCATTAGCAATAGTTATCAGCATTGGCATTAATTGTAAATCTTAGCATCAGTTGTTGGCCTTAGCGTTAATTTATGGTATTAGCATTATTTTATGGCATTAGCGTTAGTTTTCAGGGTTAGCATTGTTTTTCAATGTTAGCATTAGTTTTTGGTGTTAGCATTGTTTTTCAATCTTAGCATTAGTTTTTGGTGTTAGCATTGTTTTTCAATCTTAGCATTAGTTTTTGGTGTTAGCATTGTTTTTCAATCTTAGCATTAGGTTTTGGTGTTAGCATTGTTTTTCAATCTTAGCATTAGTTTTTGGTGTTAGCATTGTTTTTCAATCTTAGCATTAGGTTTTGGTGTTAGCATTGTTTTTCAATCTTAGCATTAGGTTTTGGTGTTAGCATTGTTTTTCAATCTTAGCATTAGTTTTTGGTGTTAGCATTGTTTTTCAATCTTAGCATTAGGTTTTGGTGTTAGCATTGTTTTTCAATCTTAGCATTAGGTTTTGGTGTTAGCATTGTTTTTCAATCTTAGCATTAGTTTTTGGTGTTAGCATTGTTTTTCAATCTTAGCATTAGGTTTTGGTGTTAGCATTGTTTTTCAATCTTAGCATTAGTTTTTGGTGTTAGCATTGTTTTTCAATCTTAGCATTAGGTTTTGGTGTTAGCATTGTTTTTCAATCTTAGCATTAGTTTTTGGTGTTGGCATTGTTTTTCAATGTTAGCATTAGGTTTTGGTGTTAGCATTGTTTTTCAATCTTAGCATTAGTTTTTGGTGTTAGCATTGTTTTTCAATCTTAGCATTAGTTTTTGGTGTTAGCATTGTTTTTCAATCTTAGCATTAGGTTTTGGTGTTAGCATTGTTTTTCAATCTTAGCATTAGTTTTTGGTGTTAGCATTGTTTTTCAATCTTAGCATTAGTTTTTGGTGTTGGCATTGTTTTTCAATGTTAGCATTAGTTTTTGGTGTTAGCATTGTTTTTCAATCTTAGCATTAGTTTTTGGTGTTAGCATTGTTTTTCAATCTTAGCATTAGTTTTTGGTGTTAGCATTGTTTTTCAATCTTAGCATTAGTTTTTGGTGTTAGCATTGTTTTTCAATCTTAGCATTAGTTTTTGGTGTTAGCATTGTTTTTCAATCTTAGCATTAGTTTTTGGTGTTGGCATTGTTTTTCAATCTTAGCATTAGTTTTTGGTGTTGGCATTGTTTTTCAATCTTAGCATTAGGTTTTGGTGTTAGCATTGTTTTTCAATCTTAGCATTAGGTTTTGGTGTTAGCATTGTTTTTCAATCTTAGCATTAGTTTTTGGTGTTAGCATTGTTTTTCAATCTTAGCATTAGTTTTTGGTGTTAGCATTGTTTTTCAATCTTAGCATTAGTTTTTGGTGTTGGCATTGTTTTTCAATCTTAGCATTAGTTTTTGGTGTTAGCATTGTTTTTCAATCTTAGCATTAGTTTTTGGTGTTAGCATTGTTTTTCAATCTTAGCATTAGTTTTTGGTGTTAGCATTGTTTTTCAATCTTAGCATTAGTTTTTGGTGTTAGCATTGTTTTTCAATCTTAGCATTAGGTTTTGGTGTTAGCATTGCCAGCATTAGGGGAAAACCCTGTAAAGCAAACACAGGGAAGGAACAACTTGTGAAACAAAGTAAACACCTTTTAAATGTTTCTCCTTCTGTCAGAGTCTTACTCAGCTTAGATTACACATTAGATAAAGTGACCCACTGCTTATCGTGATATTTTAGCTGAATTTTACTGTATAATTTAATAAATGTTTTAAACCAATATCAAAGTAACGTGAAACATCTTGAATTATGTGAAGCATTTAAACTGTGCAGCAGTTTAACCACAGCTGAAATCACAGTAGTTTATTCATTTTCTGTGTATTTCTGCTTTTCCAGAGCCAGAAGGCGGAGCTGAAGTCCTTCATCATCGAGTTGAGCAGAGAGTTCTCCATCCTGTCTCAGTTCACCAGCTTCGTGGCCATCGAGGAGAGAGTCAGTGAACCTTGAATCCCCTTTAAACTCACTTTACGCTCTCGATTTAAGGATGTTTTTTAGCCACTCCCAACCAAAACAACTTCCTTGGTCTCGTTTTAGGACTCGGACCAATCAGAGGATGGCGTCACCGACATCCCCAAGCTGCTGGCAGACGAGGACGTGGACTTCCTGCCCTACATGGACTGGGCTTCTGCTCAGGGCTCCTGTGATGAGGTTCGTCCGATGATGTCTTTGTTATGCAGCGTGATGGTTTATTTTTTAATGAAGCCTCAAACTGAACAAATGAACAACATCAAAGAGGTGAAGACATCCTGAATTAGAAACTCCACAGTGACCTTTAGTAAATCCTGTTTCATTATCTGTGTGCCGCAGATGGACGACTACGAGGAAACGTCTCCAACATACTCACCCACGGTCAGTTCATGAGTGCATGAAGGGATGAACGTTAACCCTGTGGGCCTCAAATGTTTAGCTCCTGTCTAGTTTTATTGAAAAATATGCAACAAGACACAAAAATATCACAAAGAAACCCAAAAATGACACAGAAAGAAGTTACAATAACAAAAAAAAACACAAGACTGATCCAAGAAGATGCTAAAATGTAATGAAAATGACACAACAGTATTAAAAAGACACAAAAATAACACAAAAAGACAACAGTAATACAGAAAGAAGCCAAAATGTAATGAAAAAGACACAAAAATAGCATAAAGAAACCCAAAGATGACACACAAAGATGCTAAAATAGCAAAAAAAAAGATACCTAAATGTAGTGAAAATGACACAAAAATAACACAAAAAGACAACAGTAATACAGAAAGAAGCCAAAATGTAATGAAAAAGACACAAAAATAGCATAAAAAACCCAAAGATGACACAGAAAGAAGTTAAAATAACAAAAAAAGATGCTTAAATGTAGTGAAAATGACACAAAGTATTAAAAAGAAACAAAAATAGCACAAAAAGACAATAATACAGAAAGATGCCAAAATGTAATCAAAGACACAAAAGTAGTACAAAAAACCCAAAAGTGACACAGAAAGAAGTTAAAATAACAAAAACCAAACTTAACTGATACAAGAAGATAAAATGTAATCAAAATGATGCAAAAACATAAAAAAATTAAGATCAGCACAAGAAGATGCTAAAATAAAAACAAAACTGATACAAAAAGATGCTTAATGTAATGAAAATGACACAAAAATATAAAAAACAATGCTAAAGAGACACAAAAGTAGCACAGTAAGATGACTCTCAAATGATTAAGACAGAACAGATGATTAAGACATAAAAATGTCATGAAGGCACAAAAATGACACAAAAGCACCGACAAAATAACAGTAAAGTTACACAGAAAGATGTTAAAACAACAAAAAAAACACAAAATGGACAAAAAGATGCTAAAATGTAATGAAAATGACAAAAAAACAAACAGTATGACAGAAAGATGCTAAAAAGACAAAAATAGTTACAGTAAAATTACACAAAAAACGAGTAAATGACAAAGATGCTGAAATATGATGAAAATTTTACAAAAAGATGCAAAACAGACACAAAAAGATGCACAGACAGAAGCTACAATGATTAAAAATGAATAAAACACAAAACAGACGCTAAAATTAGACAGAAAATATCACAGAGGTACAAAGATTCTAAAAATATACAAAAATAGTAACAAAGTTAGAAAAGATGCAAAGCAGAAAAAGACACAACGTCTGAGTCGTGCTGGAAACATTTAGAGTACTTTGATTCTCAGGTCATTTAGTCCAATTTTGTGGTGATTTTGTGGTGATTTTTTGACTCGGTTCAGCCACATGTCAGGACATTCTGAACAGTGTTTGTCAGTTTTATCACACTGTGAGTCCTTCTGTGCTGCTTCAGGGAACATTATTTCATCACTGTTGAAGTTTTTCCTGATTTTACAGATTTTTAAAATGAACTCTGAGTATGGCTTTAGTTCCATCTTTTCTCTCCTCTTATAGAGCCCCTCCTTCTTGTCCAGCGCCTCCTCAGCACCAGTCATGGCTGAAAGAAAAGGAGAAACAATGCCAGAACACGTCTCCTCTTCCTCCTCTGAGACGTCCTCAGATGAAGACAAGAATTTTGGTTTCGTTTGCAAACGTCAAAGGGATCGATCTCCTGACATCGAACTACAAGTAAATGATGCAGAAACATGTTAAAATACCAAAATAAACACAAAACTGGTGCAAAAAGATGCTAAAATGTGATGAAAATGACGCAGAAAGACAGTAAAAAGACGCAAAAATAGCACTGGAAGACAACAATAATGCAGAAAAAACGCTAAAAAGACACAAATATACCAATAAAATGACACAAATATATTAACGACCAAAAGGACACAAAAAGATGCAAATGACACAGGAAGATGCTAAAAAGACACAAACAACAATAAATTGACAAATAAATATTAAAATAGCAAAAACACAAAACTGACACAACAGCATGCTACAATGTGACGAAAATGACACAAAAAGACACAAAAATAACAGTAAAATGACCAAAAAAAGTTAAAATCAACAAAACACAAAAGATGCTAAAATGTGATGAAAATGACAAAATGACAAAAACGTGCAAAAAAGACACAAAAAGACACCAATAATATGGAAGGATGCAAAAAAGACACAAAAATAGCACAAAACTGACAAATTACACAGAAAGATGCAAATATAGCACAGAGACAGAAATAAAATAGATGCAACAATCACCAACAAAAAACACAAAACTAATACAAAAAGATGTTAAAGTGTGATGAAACTGGCATAAAATGACACAAAAAGATTTTTAAAAACACAAAATAACAGTGCAGTGATACAGAAAGATGCTAAAATAACAAAAAAACCACAAAACTGACACAAAAGATGCTAAATGATGAAAATGGCACAGAACACACAAAAAAGACAAAGTTGCTAAAATGTGATGAAATCGATTTTGAAATGATTTTTTATTCTTTATTTTAAAAAAAGTTGCTGACGTGAAACCCGTCAACTTCAGGGAACATTATTTCATGATTGTTGAGTTTCTCCCTGTTTTTTTTTCTTCAGATCTTTAAAATGAACTTTGAGTCGTTTCACTTTGATCTTTTCTCTCCTCCTGTAGAACGACAGTGTTGAGAACAAGATGGATTTTTCGTTCTCCGAGGAATCAGATGGAGACATGGGTTTCGGTCTTTTTGATGATGGTCTTCCTCCTGCTGCTTCTGCTCCACCACGTGTCGAACTCCTCACAGAAGTAACGGTAAACAGACACAGAAAGATGCTAAAATAACAAAAACACAACACAAAGGTGACACAATAACATGAAATGTGATGAAAACTACACAAAATCACTCAAAGATGTTCAAATAAAAACAACACAAGAGGCCAAAATGTGATGAGAAGGACACAAAATGATATAAATAGCACAGCAAAATGACAGAAAAATGTCACGGAAAGACGCTGAAATGGTTAAAAAGAAGTAAAAATACATAATTGATGCTTAAAAGACACAAAAATAACACAAAGATGTTAAAACAAAAAACACAAAACTGGTACAAGAAGATGCTAAAATGAGATGAAAATGACAGAAAACATGCAAAAAATGACACAAAAAACAAAGTTGCTAAAATGTGATGAAATCGATTTTGAAATGATTTTTCTACTTATTTACAAAAAAAGTTACTAACATTTTGAAACCCGTCAACTTCAGGGAACATTATTTCATGATTGTTGAGTTTCTCCCTGTTTTTTTTCCTTCAGATCTTTAAAATGAATGTGAGTGTCGTTTCACTTTGATCTTTTCTCTCCTCCTGTAGAACGACAGTGTTGAGAACAAGATGGATTTTTCGTTCTCCGAGGAATCAGATGAAGACATGGGTTTCGGTCTTTTTGATGATGGTCTTCCTCCTGCTGCTTCTGCTCCACCACGTGTCGAACCCCTCCCAAAAGTAACGGTAAACAGACACAGAAAGATGCTAAAATAACAAAAACACAACACAAAGGTGACACAATAACATGAAATGTGATGAAAACTACACAAAATCACTCAAAGATGTTCAAATAAAAACAACACAAGAGGCCAAAATGTGATGAGAAGGACACAAAATGATAAAAATAGCACAGCAAAATGACACAAAACTTGTTTTAAAAAGTAAAAAAAACATAATAGATGCTTAAAAAGACACAAAAAAAGCACAAAGACAGAAGAATAGCACAGTAAAATGACACAAAGATGTCATGGAAAGATGGTAAAATGGTTAAAAAGAAGGACAAATACATAATTGATGCTGAAAAGACACAAAATAGCACAAAGACAATAATCCAGAAAGATGCTAAAAGACACAAAAATAACAGTAAAATGACCAAAAAAAGTTAAAATCAACAAAACACAAAAGATGCTAAAATGTGATGAGAATGACGCAAAATGACAAAAACGTGCAAAAAAGACACAAAAGACAACAATAATACAGAAAGATGCTAAAAAGACAGAAAAATAGCACAAAACTGCTCCACCACGTGTCGAACTCCACACAAAAGTAACGGTAAAAAGACACAGAAAGATGCTAAAATAACAAAAACACAACACAAAGGTGACACAATAACATGAAATGTGATGAAAACTACACAAAATCACTCAAAGATGTTCAAATAAAAACAACACAAGAGGCCAAAATGTGATGAGAAGGACACAAAATGATATAAATAGTACAGTAAAATGACAGAAAAATGTCACGGAAAGACGCTGAAATGGTTAAAAATAAATAAAAATACATCATTGATGCTTAAAAGACACAAAAATAACACAAAGATGTTAAAACAAAAAACACAAAACTGGTACAAGATGAAAATGACAGAAAATATGCAAAAAACGACACAAAAAAACACTTAAAGTTGCTAAAATGTGATGAAATCGATTTTGAAATTTTTCTATTATTTATTTACAAAAAAAGTTACTAACATTTTGAAACACGTCAACTTCAGGGAACATTGTTTCATCACTGTTGAGGTTTTCCTGATTTTTCAGATCTTTAAAATGAACTTCAAGTTGTTTCACTTTGATCTTTTCTCTCCTCCTGTAGAGCCGTGTAGATCAGGAGATGGATTTCTTCTCTGGATGGGTTTCCAACGATGAATTCTCAGGACACTCGATGTTGGGCAGCAGAAAAGAGGCAACAGGAGCCATGGCTAAAAGGACAGAAGCAGGCGTGGCCGAGATGCGCGCAGAATTGCACATGGGTTTCCGTGATTTCAAAGAATGTTCTCTTGCTGATTTTGCTCCACCACATGTCGAACTCCAGCAGGATGAAGCTCCTGACACACAAGTAACGGTAAAAAGACACAAACATGCTAAAATAACAAAAAAGAAGACAAAAGTGACACAAGAAGATGCAAGAAAGACACAAAAAGATGACAGTAATCCAGAACGATGCTAAAAAAGACACAAAAACAACGGCAAAATGACAGGTGTTTAAATAATTTGAAAGAAAGCACAGAACTAACAAAAAATGCGACAAAAGTGACACAAACATGCTAAAATGTGATGAAAATGACACAAAATGGCACAGAAAGGTGTTATAATAAAATCACAAAAGGATGCTCAAATGTGATGAAAATTAAACAAAATAACAAAAATGTGTTAAAAAAGTCAAACATAGTGCAGTAAAATGACTCAATGTCACAGAAAGATGCTGAAAACACATAATAGATGCTAAAATGACACACAAATAGCACAAAAATGACAAAGATACAAGTATAGCACAGACAGAAATAAAATAAAAGATGCAAAAATCACCAAGAAAACCCACAAAGCTAATACAAAAGGATGCTGACATGGAATGGAATGGGCATAAAATGACACAAAGATGCTAAAGAGACACAGAAATAGCACAAAGACACACAAATGCCAGTAAAATGGCACAAAGATGTTAAAATAAAAAAACACACAAACAAAAAGAGGCTAAAATGTGACTAGAATGACACAAAATGACAAATGTGCAAAAAAAGCACAAAAAGACACAAAAATAACAGCAAAATGACAGGTGTTAAAATAATTTTTAAAAACGCACAGAACTGACAAAAAATGCCGTGAAAGTGACACAAAAATGTGCTAAAAAGAGAAAAACATCAGAGACACCAAATAAACAGTAAAATGACACAGAAAGATGTTAAAATAACAGAAATGGAACAAAAATGACACAAACATGCTAAAATGTGATGAAAATAACACAAAAAGACAGGAAGTTGCTCAAATGTTATGAAAACAATTTTGAAATTATTATTGTTTATTTTTTAAAAAGTTCGTGACTTTGTGAAACCCGTCAACTTCAGGGAACATTATTTCATCACTGTTGAGGTTTTCCTGATTTTACAGATTTTTAAAATGAAGTCTGAGTCGTTTCACTTTGATCTTTTCTCTCCTCCTGTAGAGCCGTGGACAAAAGGAATTGACCTTGAAGGAATCAGGTCCAGACATGGGTTTCCGTCTTCTCAGTGATCGTACTCCTGCTTTTTCTGCTGCATCACACGTGGAACCCCAGCAGGATCCACCTCCTGCTGCTCCTAAAGCCCTCTCATTTCTGGAAGAAACTCGTTTTGCTCGGTCACATGTTGAACGTAAAGGCATTGAATCTTCTCGTCAGGTGCTCGACTCATGGGTGAAACCAAAGCGTCTTTCTATGCCTGCTCCTCCTCCTCCTCCTCGTTCAGCTTATTCTGTTCCTCACTCAGCTCCTCCTCCACCTCCTCCTCCTTTTTATGAAGGCCCTCCTCCTCTTCCTTGTCCTCCTTCTCTCCCAGGTGTGCCACCTCCTCCTCCTCCTCCACCTTCTTCTCACCAAGTTGCCTCTCCAAGGCGACATAAAAAAGCCTTAATGGACTTGTCAGAAAGTCGCTATTTTGCTCCTCTAACTCCCTCACTGCTCGGCGATCTACCTGCCATTAAAACAAAGGAAGCTGGCAGCAGGCCTTTCAAGCTCCGGTATAAGTCCATGTCTGATCAGTCCGAGGAAAGAGGTGAAGTACTTCAAAAACAAAAACAGGCAACAGAGGGTCCTCCTCACCTCGACGATGTGGCCGAAGACCTGTCCCTTGGGTCGACCCAATCCTTTTGGGGGTTCCAAAAATCCTCTTCTACCTTTGGTTCTAAAGTTGCAGATGAATCTGTCAGGGCATCAGCTCCTGCTCTTGGACGGTTTCAAGCTGCAGAAGTTCTTCAACAAGCGGCCGAACGCTCAGGAATTGGTGAAAAAGCTCCAGCCCATTACAGCCCATCCCCAGCATATGTTCCCACAGCATCGGCAGGTTTCGGTTTTTCTACTCCATCACCGTACCTGGGTTTATCTGCACCTGTTGGATCGGTTCAACCACAAAAACCACCTATTGAGATGCCCAGCCAGTCCATGTTTTGTTTTGGGCACTCTGCTTTGGGACGGAGCAATTCTTCAGCAGCACCACTGTCTTTGGGTTTACCTGCAACTTTTGGATCACTTCTACAGCAGCAGCAACAACCGCAACAACTGCAACCACAACAACTGCAACTACGACAACAACAGCTACTACGGCTTCAAACTGAAACGTCCAGCCTAGGGTCGAGTCTGGACCGACCAGCCCCAGGTATTTTTGAGGGCTCTGAATCTGTATCTTTCGGTTCTTTTACTGGGTCACCATCTCTGGGTTTGGCTGCACCAGTTGGACCAGTTCAACCACAACAACCACAGCTTCCTACCGAGATGTCCAGACCAATCCTACCTTCTTTTCTAGGAGCTCCAACGCCATTTCTTGCATCAGCGTCTCTGCGTGAATTTGCATCAGTTGGACAGGTTGAACAACAACAACAAGACCAACTGCTTTATGGCCAGAAGTACAAATTTGCCTCGGGATATAGATCAGTAATACAACCTTTGAGTCGTATTAGTACAGCAGTGCGTCTGGGTGAACCTGCACCTGTTGAACCGGATGAACTATCACGTCGTTCCACAAGCTTCAGATTTGGTTTAAGGGGAGATGCACCTTCAGCTTCCAGTTCTTTCGGTGCGTCATCTCTGACTCAGGATATCCAGCCACGTTTATCTCTGTGTAAGGGGACGGCCGTCTCTCGCACCCGAGGGAGACCTACAGAGCTGTCCAAAACATCTCGAACCACTGAGTGAGTCCCAAAACTATGATTCAGTTCCTGGATGTGTGTTCTTAATGTAAATGTTAACTTGGCGTGTCCTGCTGTCGTTTCAGGAGACTGTTGAACTTGAGGCGATGGGAAGACATCTTCCAGCTGCAGCACCCAGTAAGATGTTTTTACAGTTTAAGTAATCTTGAACCACTTGGCTGGAACTGAAAACGATTACTGCTTGTCAATAAGGAAGTGACACAACCCGTTTTCTGCTTCTTTGTTAAACGTCTGCAGACTTTAAGTCCAGACTAGAGGGAGGTCCTCTCTAAGACACGGTTCAAAGTCTGAGTCACAACTTGGTGACAAAAACATCAAATTTTCAGCTTCCTTAAAACCATCTGTAAACAGGCCACTCTTTTGTAAAATTTTCCCAGGAATTCAATTCTGCAATCCAAAATACAAAATCATTTAACTGCTATACTTACTGTTGTAATCTCGCTAAAAACTGCCGATAGAATCTGTTGCAAAAAAATTTCCCATCTGTTTCTGGTTCAAGATATGTCTCTATATATGCTACCATCATGTAACATATAAACAGGTATTACCAGTTAAAGTTTTAGGAGTCTTGCTTTAAAACTGAAGGAGTAGAATTTTTTTTGCAACATCATATAATTTTTTCACACGTCTTAAATTTAAGGGGTATGGGTAGAGAAACATGTGAATATTTCTTAACTCGAGTTAGACATTGCTTATTCTAAGGTACCCTAGAATTGCATGGGACCAACTGATTATTATGGTATGCAATTTATGAACACATCTTTTATAGCACCACCACCATAGTAAAATGAAAAGCAAATCTTACCTGAAACATAAAATTTTGCCAACGAATTGTCACTCAACTTTTGGTCACGTAATCATGAAGGATGAAGTCTCTGCTGCCTGAAAAGCTTGAAATTCAAGTTGTAACAGAAGAATATAACGTATAAATTGGGGAAAAAGCTTAGTTTATATCCCAGAACATGTATTCACCTTTTCATTGCTTGAAGAAATCACGCACTGAAAAAAGTTGTCACCGAAAAACACCAATTTCAGGGGTATTTTTAGTGTTTAACACAAAAAAACAGCGACCTGCTCTATGCTTAGCCACTTTTTAGTCCTAAAATCTGAAAGAGCAGGTAGTTTTACCCCTGAATACAACCCAAAGCATTAAGAAATACCATTTTTTCATTATGAAATCATTTTTTCACACATTTGTCGCAAAGTTGTGACTCAGACTTTGAACCTTGTCCTAAACAGGAATAAATGTGTTTTGTTACTCTAATAGTATTGAATTGTTGTGTAATAAAGATTCACAGAGTGTTACATCACGTGACATGTAGTAAACACTTTCAGAACACACTGAAGCTAATAAAATATGTACGTTTCAGTTGGTGTTTTCCACTCCTGGGAAAAATCTGGCCAAAATAGTATTTGCAGTATCGGTATATTCCGCTCACAAACTTTGCAGTATCTGAGTTTTTCTACTTATAGGACAAACGTGCTGTGTCCATTCATTTTGGACAACACATCCTGCAGATGTTTTTCTATCCTCCTCCTCTGTCCTCTGCTCATCATCTGTATAAAGATGTTTGACCATGCTGGATGGATCTCCAACTACTTACTCCTCTGTTCACTGTTTCTTAGCTGTGCCGCATTTATTTCACAGATCCAGGAAATCTTAGCCTAGAATTGCCCAAAATCATTTTATACTTGTTCCAAGTATCAAATAAATGTTCAAAATGCCTCAAATTTGTCCAGCATAAAAAGAAAATAACTCTAAACGGACACAAATTGTCCTAAAAACATTTGGAAATTGTCCACAAGTTCAAAATGACTGAAAATTTGTTCACGGACAATTTTAGTTTTTTTTGTTTTTAGTTTTGGACAATTTTTAGTCCAGTTTTGTCCAAATAAAATGTCTAGAATGACTCTGAATTTGACCAAAGTAACCAAAAATGTAAAAACTGTCAAATTACTTGAAAACAAATTGAGTTTTTGTTGCTATGCACAGCTTTAGTCCGTTTTCAGTCTCTAAAAACAGAAAGATGTTGAAAGACGTTTCTCCATGCTGAGTGGATCTCGGACAGCCTCCTCCTCTGTTCACTGTTTCTGAGCCATGCTGACTTTATTTCTTCATCCAGTAGCTTTGATTTTATACAGACTTGAATTTTTCAAAATTATTTATAAACTTTGCTGTAGCAACATAAATTTGTTGAATTTTAGTGACAAGCCACACATATTAGTTTCATGAAAACTGGAAAGATAAATGGTTGAATTTTGATGATTTTTAGACAAGATGCCTTTTAATCTAAAAAACTGAAGCTGTGAAACTAAGGGGTTCTTGTTTCATTGAATAGTTTTTTGTTGTGTGTTTATCAGACATCTTGTCCTCCCTACACTTTTCTTTATTCAGGATTTATTTTAGATTTTTGCTGTTTGCTTCTGACTTGCTGTTTTTGTTTTTTCTCTGTCCTGGATTTCTAGAAACGTTCCGCTGTCCTCACCTCTAACCCCGACACGGCGGTGATATTTGTCTTTGTGTTGCAGGAGGGCTACTGGGAGTTAACCAAGGAGCTGGGCAGACTTCTTAAGGTCAGCGTGGACGTCTTCGCTAACGTGTTCCTGAAAAAGAAAGGCATCCATTCTCTTGGTGAGAACTTACAGAGCATCTGAGGGGAACCTGCTGCTCTTTTTCTGTCCAGAATTAATGGTTCAGACACAGATATTCTCATTGTTCTGTCACATTAAAGTAGCAGAATGGAAAATGTAGAGTGTGAATACCATTTTATTCTGTTTCTGCTGCATTGTTGTTTCTCGTTATGCACTTATCTGTTTTTGATTTTTTCATGGAAATAAAAGGAGTTAAAACTCAACATGCAGCTCCACATTTCACTAAAAATGTCAGAATTCTTTGTCAGGCTGCACAGTTAATCAAATATTAATCCAGAAACATGTTTGACCGTTCCTTTGAGCAACTCTTGAACCCAGTTAACGTGTCCTCTGTGGCGGAGGCAGAACCTGAAGACTCGGCGGGGGGGATCTTTGTCCATATCTGTGGCAGAGGTCACCGAGGTAGTTAAGAAGCTCCTTGGTGGCGCCAGGTGTGGACTGTCTTGGGTGACACGTCTCGACAATGTGGAGTGGGCATCAGGTACGGTATCTGTGGAGTAGCAGACCAGGGAGGTGGTTCCCACTTTCAAAAAGGGGGACCACAGAGTGTGCTCCAACTACTGGGGTATCACACTTCTCAGCCTCCCTGGGAAAGTTTACTCTAGGGTGTTGGAAGGGAGGCTCCGACTGATTGTCAAACCTCAGATCCAGGAGGATTAATGTGGATTCCATCCTGGTTGTGGAACGGTGGATCAGATCTTTACTCTTGTGGAGCTGCTGAGGTGGTCATGGGAGTTGGACCTGCCAGTCCTCATGAGTTTTGTGGATCTGGAAAAGGCCTACGACTGTGTTCCCCCGAGGGGCACTGTAGGAGTATGGGGTACCGGGCTCACTGATATGAACCATTCAGTCCCTGTACAACCAAAGTGAGAGCAGTGTCTGCATACTCAGCACAAAGTCAGACTGGTTTCCACTGGGTGTTGGACTCCTCCAGGGCTGTCCCTTTTCTCCGATCCTGTTTGTGGTCTTCATGGATCTCAAGGCGCAACTGGGGTGAGGAGGGTGTCTGGTTTGGGGGCCTCAGGATCTCATCTCTGCTTTTTGCAGATGATGTGGTTCTGTTGGTTTCCTCACATCATGACCTTCAGCGCACACTGGAGTGGTTTGCAGCAGGGATGTGGATCAGCACCTCCAAATCTGAGGCTATGGTTCTCTGCCAGAAACTGGTGGATTGCTCCCTCTGGGTCGAGGGGGAGTTGCCTCCCCAAGCGAATAAGTTCAAGTATCTCAGGATCTTTTTCACGAATGAAGTGAAAATGGAGCATGAGATGGACAAGTGGATTGGTGCAGCGTCAGCAGTAACACAGGTGCTGTATCGAAACCGTCGTGGTAAAATTTACCATCCATCTACGTTCCAACTCTCACCTATGGTCATGAACTCTGGGTAGTGACCGAAAGAACAAGATCGCAGATACAAGCCGTCAAAAGCTTCCTCTGTCGGGTGGCTGAGCTCAGCCTTAGAGATAGGAGGAGAAGCTCAGAGTACAGCTGCTGATCCTTCACATCTAAAGGAACCAGCTGAGGTGGTTTGGACATCTGCTTCAGATGCCTTCAGGGAGACTTCCTTTGGAGGTTTTCTGAACACGTCGGCCTGGGAGGAGACCCCGGGGCAGACCCAGAACTCGCTGGAGGGATTATATATCTCATCTGGTCTGGGAACGCCTTGGGATCCCCCAGGAAGAGCTGGAAAGTGTTGCTGGGGGGAGGGATGTCTGGAATGACCTGTTCCATGACCCAACCAAGGATAAAAGGAAGATGGAGATGGATGGATGAATGTGATTTTGAGGTTTAAAATGGCCCATGTAGATAAAGTCACCTTATCTCTGACATTCGAACTTTGACAGTGATTTGCTGCTGCAGTAACGTGTGGAGACTAGAAGCTTCTCGTTGCACCGCTGATTAGTAGCTTCTACTGTAATCTGCATGTGAGGCATTCAGGGAACATCTGGAAATCATGTGTTTTGTCAACAAACACGTTTAGCCAGTTTGGGTACCATTTTATTTATGTTTCACCTTCAGGAGATGCTCTGATTTCAGATAAAGGTTGTTTTGAGTCTTATTTTTTTTGGCTTGTTTTAAGATCCACCACCTCTTATACAGTGAAGCTCAAAGCGCTGCTGTAACTGAGCGGAGCCTCACTGAACTGCCAGTTAACTCACATTTGGTTTTGTAGGTGTGAAGGCTCACGAAGACATCCTGAAGATGTTGGCCACTCTTCTGGTTCTGCAGCTGCTGAGGCTGGAAAAGCGTGACGAAGGAAAACTGCTGCGAACCCTGTTCTCTCTGGAAGAATCCTCCGAGCCGAGGTCTGCACCAAACACTTCATATATGTAGGAACACATCAGATTAAAACTAGAATATGTTCACCTTCTGGTTTGGCCCAACAAAGAAAACATCTTTATTCAAAAACAGCCTTATTTAGAGGGGGGAAATGGAGATAGTTTAATGTTTGTCAGTGTTTCTTCATCTCTTAACCGACTCAGGACATCAACACTTTCTACGAATGTTTTATCCGGTGAAATCCAAGCTGCAGTTATTTTGTGAATTTATTTTTGCTCCTGATTTCATTTGGCTGTGATTAATTTTTTCACTGCAATCCCGTTAAAGTCCGGCGGCCCGCGGGCGGGCCGTTTTTTTATCGGTATACGCTTTTTTTAAAATAGAAGGACACTGCAAACACGATTATACAAACACTATACACACATAGAAAGCTGAGATTCTCATGAATCCACCGGTATAAACCACTTTCAGATGTGATTACCACAGCGGGTAATATAAACACATTTATCCAACAAACAACAAGTCATGTAAACGTGCACAGCTCACCTGTCGACGCAGTTTGGACACTCGTTTCTGGTCATAAAAGAAGATAATCCACAAAAACCGGCCAGAACCCAAGCTTAGCCATCCAGAGGAAACAATCCAGTATAATACTTTGGCCAAAACATGTCTCGAAATAGGTAAAAAATCCAGAAAACGATCGGCTCCGTGCGCGTGCACGCGGCGCGTGGTGGCGCTGTGCGTTTCATATTCACTGCATCTTTCTATTATAACTTTATCATACACGGTCGAATTCCCTTTGTTCGCGATTCAAAATGGATACTGGAGACTTCTCCTCCGTTTCAAACCGAACTTCAACCAATCAGGTGACTCGTTTCCGCCTACTTCGGCGATTTAGCCAACCATGGCCGAGTCTGACAGATATCGATTACATCACTTGATTGACTTGTTTCTCAGCAAATCACGCCGGAGGAACCGTTAGATTGACAGGCCTGGTAGCCAATGAGCTTGCTGAATGGCTTGAATATAAATCCCGCCTCTGCCAGCGGCTTTATATGATATTTCATTCGTGAGCTCCGGGCTCCACCTGCTGTTTCTCTGTATTCCTCTCAATCTGTTTGTGTGATCGACACTGAAGCCTATCTGAAGTGATTTTTTGAGTTCTTTATGAGTTTTTGGAATGAAAATGAAGTGAAAATGAAGTGAAAATGAATTTATACCATTCTGTAGAGAGTGTGCACAGTGTATAAAGAGTGTATCCAACATTGACAGGGGCGGAGCATATCAGTACAAATACATGTGTGAAACACTCATTTCTTGTAGTATTGCTCTGAAATTTTGACCTGAACTATGTAAGACCCCAGGCTTTTGCAATATTGTGTTTTCAAGCTCTTACAGTGCTGCCACACTGATTTTCAGGTGTTTTATTAGGGAAAAAATGTAGGCGAGAAAAAAATTCATCCTAATTCAGTGTGTGCCAACATGAAATACTCTGTGCCAGTAGCACCTAGAGTAATTCTGACTGCACTGGGTGAAAATTCAGGTTGTCAGCTTTCAAATGAGACCCCAACCATGCATGTACTCCAAACAGTTCAAGAACAGCATTCAATTTACTTTCTGTAAATCTCAGTAGAAATTTCGGGCGGAAATTGCCCAAACCTTAAAGGGATAAAGTCCTGGTAAAATAGCAAAATCAGCCCAGAACTGACACAAAAAGATGTTAAAATGTTCTGAAAAATGACACAAAAACATGGAAAAAAAATAGCACAGAGACAACAGTAATATAGAAAAGTGCTAAAAATATGCACAAATAACAGTGAAATGACACAGAAAGATACTAAAATAACACAAAAAGACTGACACAAAAACATGCAACAATAGAGACAACAGCAGTATTGAAAGATGCTAAAAAGACACAAAAATAGCACAAAAATGACACAAAAAGATGTTAATGGAGTTCTTGAATCTAAAATTAATGAAAATGACACAAAACATGCAAAAAAAACGACAAAATAGCACAGAGACACCAATAACGTAGAAAGTGAGTACAAAGACAAAAATGACACCAAAAGATGAAAACAAAATGCACAAAAATACAGAATATGTTTCTGTCTCGTTTTTCTTAACTGTGGTTAATTTTTAAAGTCTTGCAGCTCTGAGGAACCAGAACAACATGGAGAGAGAACCCAGAGATGTCTTCTGTCTGAGTTAGAATGGTGGAAATCAGAAGAAAACCCTGTTCAAACTCTGTCTTAAAACTAATTTTCAAACTAAATAAAACTGTACCAACTACACTAAAAATAAATGAACTGTTTTGGTTCAAAACTTATTTAATCGGGATTAAAATTTGGATTTATAAAGTTTAAACCGTTTTAAACTGGATTAAATTCAGATTCAACTGGTAGGTTTTTCATAGATTCAAGAATCCAGCAGGAACAACTGGCTTATCGGTTAGTTCTGACCATTTCATGAACAAAAATATGAAATGAAATCAAAAGTAACGAAAATGTAAACTTGTCAGTTTTTATCATTTTGGGGCTGGTAGTGTTTTTTAAACTTCTTTAGGGGGCGATATAAACTCTGCTGGATAAAAACAACTGTAGTTGTCAGCTTAACTGTCAGGCTAACCTATACGCTAACTGTCAGGCTAACCTATAAGCTAACTATCCCACTAACCTACAGGCTAACTGTCTGGCTAACCTATACGCTTACTATCCCACTAACCTATAGGCTAACTGTCAGGCTAACTTATACGCTAACTACTCCATTAACCTACAGGCTAACTGTCAGGCTAACCTACAGGCTAACTGTCAAGCTAACCTACAGGCTAACTATCTCACTAACCAACCTACAGGCTAACTATCCCACTAACGTACAGGCTGACTGTCAGGCTAACCTTTAGGCTAACTATCCCACTAACCTACAGGCTAACTGTCAGGCTAACCTATACGCTAACTATCCCACTAACCTATAGGCTAACTGTCAGGCTAACTTATACGCTAACTACTCCATTAACCTACAGGCTAACTGTCAGGCTAACCTACAGGCTAGCTATCTCACTAACCAACCTACAGGCTAACTATCCCACTAACCTATAGGCTAACTGTCAGGCTAACTTATACGCTAACTACTCCATTAACCTACAGGCTAACTGTCAGGCTAACCTACAGGCTAGCTATCTCACTAACCAACCTACAGGCTAACTATCCCACTAACCTATAGGCTAACTGTCAGGCTAACTTATACGCTAACTACTCCATTAACCTACAGGCTAACTGTCAGGCTAACCTACAGGCTAACTGTCAAGCTAACCTACAGGCTAGCTATCTCACTAACCAACCTACAGGCTAACTATCCCACTAACCTACAGGCTAACTGTCAGGCTACTCTGCTAGCTAACCATCAAGCTAATTGTCAGGATGTTGTTTTGCCATCACCTCCTCCTACATGTATGTTTATAAATGACGCCTGCTCGTTTAACATGTGTTTTAGTGATTTTCGCTACACTACATGAATGTCTTGCTAACTGTGTGCTGCAGGTCCGTCCATTGGGAGGCACTGAAGAAGGCGGTGGACTGGGTGTGCTGGGCCGACCGGCAGTATCCCTGCATCTACAGCCGGCTGGAGTTCGGATTCAACTGGGAGTCGTCCACCCGACAGCTGCTGGGATACGAAGACATCCCTCCATTCTCGGCTCTCCACCTGGAGAACGTGAAGGGGATGCTAGCAGTTCACTAATCAAACCTGGGTGCCTCTTGCTATTATTTTTAAGGTTACCTTTTACACAGATATCCGTGCATTTCTTTGCTTTACGACTTATTCCATCTTAAAATCAGCTATTTTTTGGTTCATGTGCTATAAGATGAAGTATCTTTTTTTAATGTTTCCACTCAGCCGCAATGAGAGATTGTTTGATCAACTTGTTCAATGTTACAGGTGAACAATTCAGTTATCTAACCGTTAGGCTAACTGTCAGGCTAATCATCAGGTTTACTGTCAGGCTAATCATTAACCTAACTGTTGGGCTACATGTAGTGCTAACTGGTGGTTAACCATCAGGCTAATTGCCAGGCTAACTGTCAGACTAATAACGAGCTCAATGATGGAACTTTTATGACAGCATTCATTTTTCCCATGTTTCATCTCACCAGTATTTAGAGATTAATAATCTACTGTCTAATACTGTTGAGACAAACCTGCTGAAAGTGGGTCATCGACAGATTTCTTAAAATTATGTTTAAAATTTTCCAAAAACATCCGTATTTCATGTTTGAAAGATTCCAGAGATGGTTGAGCAGAATTCTTTCTCTAATTTGATTAGATAATAATTATATACATAAATAACCCTTTTGAGCTGTTGGTGTGTTTACATGCACTGAAATAATCAGATTTCTAAAACCTTTTTATCGTATATGACATTACATGAGCAAGATAAAAGGAAAAATCATACCGAGGCTGAAGCAGCAGCCTCTAGAAGCCAAATCATCCTGTTAGCTATAAACGGATTACTCTTATTCCTTGAGTGCACACACAGTATAACCTTTAATCATCCTAGTTTATCACATATATTCAGATTTAGTTGAATTAGCTGCGATTTTAAACCTACAAAGGAAAAGTAAGATGAAGACCAAAGTTTAGAAGATCTGACTGAAGGAAAGTCTTAATTTTAGAGCTGGAAAAAAAAAAACATTTTTTACGGTGAAGAACCGCTTTGAATGTTCGACCACAAGCCGAGCTTTTTCTCACAAACATCAGTGATCAAAGATATTAACCGTGAATATCAGGGTTTGCTACTAAAAAAAAAAAAAAAAGAACTTGATGTCCAAAAACCTCCAATCTGAGCCAAAAGTCTGAAAATCAAACATCCTGTTGTTGAGGTAAATATCCAACAGCAAGCATCCAACCAAACCAGGTCTGAAGTTCCTGGATTCCAGTCCCGTCTAAACCCTTTGATGGAACCCAAAGATCACTGGTGAGAGGTTTATTGGAGGTCAGAAGGTGTTATTACCTCCGCCAGGAGGTTATGTAATCATCGGAGTTTGTTTGTCTGTTAACAGCAGAACTCAAAAAGTCATGGACGGATTTTCACCAAATTTTTACAGAATGTCCGCAAGAGCAAAAGTAACAATCGATTAGATTTTGGAGGTGATCCGGATCACCATCTGGATCCAGAATTTTTTTGAAGGACTCTGTACAATTAGGATCACCTCCAAAATCTAATCGATTGTTACTTTTGCTCTTCCAGACATTCTGTAAAAATTTGGTGAAAATCCGTCCATGACTTTTTGAGTTGTGCTGTTAACAGACAAACAGACAGACAGACAGATGGCCTGGCGGAGGTCTGCGCTCTCCGAGCACTTTTCTAGTTATTGTTGTTACATATTGATTTTGGGATTGTCATTTTGATTTTGAAGCTTTTTGGATTTTATAATACAAGATATAATCAAAAAGTTCTGTGTCTGTGTGAATAAAAATGTAAAATCTTCCCACCGTGGTCTCGTGGTGCAGCGACGTTCTGCTCCCAGGGCTCCTGCAGCTCTTCTTCTTCAGTCCTGTTCTGGAAACGGGTCGTCTCTAAGAATCTGAATCTCCTGAAACAGTTACTCTGAAACTTCAACTTTCAAACCTGGAGACTAGAGTGGATGGAAACTGTGTTGTTGTGGCGTTGGAACTTAATCACCGTGACACGTTAGCGGTTTTAGCTGATGATCTTCTGTGATTAAGGGGCTTAAATGCTTTGATTGCACCTTTATGTGATGAAGCAGTTTACTAGAGCTGGACCCAAATATCCGAATATTCGTTCGCTACGGCGGTATTCGGATATTAATTTTGGGATCCGAATATTCGCCCCCCCCCACCCCCCCCATCAGTCGTTAGTGGGCGGAAAGAATATGTGGCGTTTAACTGAAGACGAAACGAAGACAAATTTTGACACCCCCCCCCCACACACACACACACACACACACATACATGCACACACGTGCGCACACACAACAAGACTCCCCCCCCCCCTTTTAATAGGGCCCGAATATTTAGAGGCCAGAAACCACTATTCGGGCCAGCCCTACAGTTTACAGAACGTTAAATAGCTGTCAGATTATTGGATGTTGATGCTTTTCATGGTCTAAGCTCGTACTGCTTTTTGTGTGTAATCATGAACCCAATAAAATTTTAAATGAAAAATATCTCACTTTGTGTCAGTACAAGTATCACCAGAGACACTGAGGATCATCTGTCAGGTTTTGTTTCTATCCATCAAGCAGATGTGGAAGTAGGCCAGAATTTAAAAAAACATGATGAAAATGTGTAAATTGGTGGATGTGCTCAAAAGTATCAGAGGGTACAGAAGGCTTTTACAGTGGATGGTGGTTGGTTGGTTGGCTAACTGCTAGTTGGTTGGCTCTTTGGTTGCTGATTGGCTGGTTTATTGGCTGGTTTGTTGGTTGGCTGGCTTGCTTGGCTGGTTGGTTGCTTGGTTGGTTGCTTGGTTGGTTGGCTGGCTTGCTGATTGGTTGCTTAGCTGATTGACTGGCTGGTTTGTTGGTTGGCTGGCTTGCTCGGTTGACTGGCTTGCTGGTTGGTTGCTTGGCTGATCGGTTGGTTGATTGGCTGGTTTGTTGGTTGGTTTTATTTGCCCTCAATGTGTAATTTCATATTTATCTGTAATTTCACGAGATGTCATCTGTAATTTAATGAAACACTGGGAAATCTGTGTAATAACAGTTGAAAAATGATTTACCATTTTTCCTAAATCGTACCAGACTTGTAGCATCTTTCCCAACAAGACCTGAGTGTGTCGCTGCTGATCCAGAAGCTTTAACGCGGTTAGTGAAGGCTCTTTAAATTCATGTAAGTAGAATATTTCTGTCTAATGTGTAGTAAATAAAGAGTTCTGTGTTTAAGAAGAGTCTGAAACATCAGAAGTTGTTAAATCAGAGTCTCAATGTCATCCAACATCCTGCTGACAGGTTAAGTTGGTTTGCTGCTGAAGCTCAGATTTCTCTGCTGTGTGAACGTGAACGTCTCCGTTAACTGATACCTGCAGTCAGAACTGGAGAACCAGCTGAAGGCTTCAGGCTGGAAATGAGCTTCTGGTTCCACATTCAGTCCCACGACTCCAATAACTCGTTAGCTAATCAGTCAGCCAGCAGGTTTTACTGCAGAGGAACAGGATGGAACATAGCTCTTCTGTATCACAGTAATAAACATGTAAATACTGACTTCACATCCATAAAATAGAAAGGTAACGGCAGCGTTGAAGGAATCAGTCTGACAGGAAATATAACAATCAGACCAACTGGATCAAAACTCAGAATATGGATTCAAACTCTTCCTCAGACTGAATAAAACTCATACATACATTGAATTAAAAAACTCAAAACTAAACGAAAATTTGGATTTAAACTGGATTTAAACTAGGTTAAAATTTAGGAATAAACTGGATTAATGTTTAGATTTAAAATGGATTAAAACTAGAATTAAAAACTCATTTAAATTGGATTAAACTGAATTAAATCCCAGATTTAAACTGAAGTGAAACCCAGATTTAACCTGAATTTAAAAAGCAGATTTAGCCTGAATTAAAACTCAGATTTAAACTTGATGAAAACTCAGAGATGTGGATCTCATCACAGTGGAAGCTCACTGATTTAATGGAAAAAATAAATAGTTTGACCATAAATCTTTTTAAAGTGAACAGTAACAGTGTACAGTGGACTAGTGGTTAGTACTTTGGCCTTGCAGCAAGAAGATCCCGGTTCAAATCCCGGCCTGGGATCTTTCTGCATGGAGTTTGCATGCTCTCCCTGTGCATGCGTGGGTTTTCTCCGGGTACTCCGGCTTCCTCCCACAGTCCAAAAATATGCTGAGGTTAATTGGTTACTCTAAATTGTCTGTAGGTGTGAATGTGAGTGTGATTGTGTGTCTGTATATGTAGCCCTGTGACAGACTGGTGACCTGTCCTGGGTGTCCTCTGCCCTCCCCCGAGTCAGCTGGGATAGACTCCAGCACCCCCCATGAGCCTAGTGAGGATAAAGCGGTGTATAGAGGATGGATGGATGGATGGAGAATTAGCTCAGATTCATCACTAACATCTTGAACACAACGTTTTTCTGTCGTCTTTTATGTGATTTCTGGCCAGAAGAAACCTGTTTGTGGATTCTAAACATTAGAAAAAGAATGTGAGTAATTTAGGGCTTAGCTGATGAAACGGATCCTCCACCTCCTGATCTGCATCGTCACATTTCAGTCTGAGGAGCACGATGAACAGAATGAGGTTTGGGTTTGGAGGAAATGGGAGGTCTGAAATATTTCAAATCACGTTTCAGGTTGTCAGAGGATAAAAGACGAACATCTCAGACACAAAGTCAGAGCTGAGCAGGACGACTCTGGAGAACGTTTTCTACCTGAACGTCCAGAAAAGCTGCAGCAGGTGAAAACACCTGAATCTGTTTCTGAATCCTGAAGTTTTCTGCATCCCAGAGCTGCAGAAAGTCAAAGCAAAGACGTCGTTCTGCTAAACCCGAATACGAAGACGGAAACGCTGCCGTCATCACCATGGCCTGGACCAACGACGAGAACCCATGAGGAGAAACTAACTCGGCTCATCTTCAGGTTGTTTAAAACTCGTACTGATCTGCAGGCAGTGTAACCGCTGACCTCGTCCTGGTGAAAAACCAAAACGTGTCCGAATGTGTTTGGTTTTAGATAGACGTCTCCTAAAAAGATGAGCTGAAAGACGCCTTTAACAGCAAAAACCACATTTTATTCACCCATAGAAACATAAAAATCATTCATTTATGGTCTTACACTGGAAGAAGGATCGATAACCAAACTAAGTGGTTTTTTTGTTTTTTTTTTGTGGTTTAATCACTGAAACACTTTTTAATGATGGTATTCTTCTCTTTTATCGATTTTCACATAAAAGTGGCAAAATCTGCCTTGTTAAGAATCAAAAACAAAAGAAACCGTGAAAAGTCTGTACGATCATGGATTAGACACGTGAGCATGGGAATCTTTCTTTTTCTGGGTAATTTGACCAAAATATCTAGAAAATCTGCATTTGTCCAACCAGGAAGAAGCTCAGTTTTACTCAGACTTTTATCCAGAGGAGTCGGTAAAAGCCCTGACAGATGGATGTTGGTTCCTCTGCAGCTCCATGAAGGTTTAATGTCAGAAAAAAGTCCATAAATCTGCTGATTATGTGTCCTGTTTCATGATTAATGTGACTTTAACTCCACTGTATCACATTTTGTCGTGTGTTTGTCTGTTTAAGCATCTCAAAAGACCAAAAAAATAAATAAACTGGGGTTTGTGGGTAAAAGACAGAACCTGACTTCATGTGTTTCATTGATTCTTTGTCACCTTTATTTTTCTGCTGCAGAACTTCAACACATCTTCACAACGACGCAGGAATTAAGTCAAAGAATGACGTAAAGACAAACTTAAACAAAACAACGACGAAGATTAGAGTCTGTTGGGTCGATTCATGAACAGAATTCATGGAACACCAGCTAAATGTAACGCCAGAGTCATCCAAAATGATGAAACACCTGTTTAGAATGGTGAAGATGGTCCTCAGTGACGACAAAATTGTTCTGAATGACTCTAAAATGGTCCTCAGTGACTCAAAAAAACAAGATTGCACCAAAGTGTACTTGTTTTGAGTCAAAGTTTAGTGGTGAGAATGTTCCAACAAGACTAAACTCATGTCTAAAATGGCAAAATTGGTCAACAATGACTCAAAATTTGTACAAAATGACAAAGTTGTTCATCTTACAAAAAAGATAAACATGCAAATACTGCTGGTATTCCTCCTCTGTTCTTTTTGCAGGTGTGCACGTCGTTGCAAGTAAACAAACCTGAGTCCAAAACGACTAAACCTAAAGCTAAAATACCTCAATTTTGTCCAGAGTGTGTCCGACATTAGGCGACATCTGTCCCAAATGACTAAAATTTGTCCAAAATGCATCAAAAGTTGTCCAGGATGACCCTAAATGAGTCCAGAATGTGCAATTAGAAGAAAGAAGGTTCAAAAATAGCACATCCTGGTGACTGTTCTGCTTCTGGCTGCACACATCACTGTACATGTGTCCTAAAATAACACAAATCTGGTCAACAATTATCCAAAAAATCGTCAAAAATTCCAAAAATATTCTCAAATTCATAGTCTGTCTAAACTGTGTCCAAAATGAAGTTAAAGTTTATCCAGAATAGATCCTAAATGACAGAAAAACTGTAAAATGACTCAAATATGTATCCTTAGCGGTGTTCTGAAAATGAGTCTAAGATGACATAAATCTCGTCAAAAACATTTTTATAAATGTCCCAAATGCCTAAAACTTGTCAAAATTTCCCAAGAATCCATCCAAAATGACCTGAGTTTTTCAAAAATGAGTCCAAAACGACGAAACCTGAATGTTGTTGATAAACAAAATTAACCCAACCACTGCTAAAAGCTGCATTCAAAGTGAGTATTTACAAACCAAAAGGCCTCTTGTGGCTAAAAATGGCACAAACAGGAGACAGAAGTGTGAGTTTTATTGTATTGTGTTCTTATTTTTTATTGTATTAGCACTGTTATTTATTAATGTTATAGGGACTGCAGATGGAAACCAGCTAATGAACTATAATCTGGTGCAGCACATCTCTGACTCATGTGAGCTTAATGTTTCTCTACATTGTCCCTTAAATAAAGACTAAAAAAAACAGAGGACAGTACAACGTTGTGTTAAAGATGTCAAAGGTGCATTCTTGATATTATTTTCATGTTTGGGGCATGGCTCAGTGGGTAGAGTGGTCGTCTTGCAACTGAAGGGTTGCCGGTTCGATCCTCGCCCTGTCGTGCTCGAGGTGTCCCTGAGCAAGACACCTAACCCCGAATTGCTCCTGGTGGGTCGTGGTTAGCGCCTTGCATGGCAGCTTCCACCATCAGTGTGTGAATGGGTGAATGTGACGTATCATGTAAAGCGCTTTGGGTACCTTGCAGGTATAGTAAAGCGCTATATAAATACAGACCATTTACCATATTTTTATGTTTTGTTTAAAAGTTTCCACTAAAAAAGCAATGATACATGATGACTAAGGTGCAGAAAATGGACGTTCCTTCAGTATTTTAGACCCTGAACGTCTGTTTTATTCTGGTTCTGCTGCAGTTTGTTCCCCTCTGATATGAACTTACTCATTTGTGTAACATGAGCGCCCCCTGCAGACTGATGCACTGAACTACTTCTTTCTCTCTAAGCTCAGTGTTGCTTCTTAAATGTATTTTCTGCACGATTTGTTTGAATATGTCACTTCTACTCCTCCACATACTGGAGAAATGTCGTACTTTTGCTGCACCATTGTTTTATTTTAGCTAAATTTCCTGATTACTTTGATTGTAAACACAAAATAACCGAATCATTCATCCTAAATTCTATTTCCTTTAAAGGCCCTGCAGGTTTTAAACACTAAAAGCTGCTCAGCTGAAGCAGAAAGTTGATATCTTTTACAGTTTCCTCAAGTCATTCGTTATTTTATCCAAACAAACAGCTAGAATATAAACGGTCATCAAAGTTTCTGTGTGTTCTGAGCTTCAGTGTTTAATTTATTGGAGTATTAACTGTATTATTTCAGTTTGTCACATAGATTCATACAGTAAGTAATATTGTAGAGTCTTAACCTGAAATCTATATAAAATAATGTAAAAATATTTATTTTAGTCGTGTAATTTTATCTACTAAATGAAATTGTTGCCTTGATATTTAGATTGTTCAGGTGAATTAATATGAATTAAAATACTGCTGAGTGTTAAACTTAATTTCTAAATATGTCGCTCAAGTTTATATAAAAATATTTTAGCATTTTAACCATGATTTTGATCATAAAGAGGTAACTTTAATGTTAAAATGAAAGTTAAAAACATGCAATATTGTGGGGAATTTAATATTTATTGAAAAAACTTTCAATAAATGTTATTTGTAGTATTTACCAGATAAATATGTATGAAACATTGTAGAGTTTTAAATCTGCATCATTAATAATAAAAGTAATAATATAACATTATATTGCT
This sequence comes from Acanthochromis polyacanthus, assembly GCF_021347895.1. Taxonomy (NCBI): domain Eukaryota; kingdom Metazoa; phylum Chordata; class Actinopteri; family Pomacentridae; genus Acanthochromis; species Acanthochromis polyacanthus. The sequence goes on along the minus strand of NC_067126.1, from coordinate 3,354,529 downwards.
ATATTTGTATTTAGTAATATAATACATACATATATATGTATATATATGTATGTATATATATATATGTATATATATATACACTAGTAATGTTAGTATTAGTCATAAATGTGTATATTAAATAATTTTGCAATATTTTGCCTTAATATTTTTTTTATTTTACTCTGAATTTATCACAAATATGACATCGTGAGTTCTTATGTTTAATATTTAAACTCATAGAAAACACTGCAGAAGTGATCTTTATATGATATTAAATGTTTATTTTATATTGTGTTGTTTTAAATGAACCGCATAAAGACGTCCGTGTAGTTTCTCTGCTGATTCTTAAAGAGAAATATTTGATCATTAAAATGAAGAAGATTACTTTGGCAGGATTCTACTGCTGATGTTAAAGAAACTTTTCAACACATTTGATAAGACACACATTTGAAAGAATCAAGAAGTCCAAATGAAAGAGCAGAATGTACCTTTATTCACTTATTAATGCACTCACCTCAGCGTAGAACTGTAAACACAGACTGTTTTCTTTCAGTACATCATGGACAGCAGAGACCAGCAGTGGACGTCTTCCTGATCAACGTGACAGTCCTCCTTTGCACAGATTATCTTTAAAAGGCTGCACAAACTGGAATACTTTACCTTCAGTTAGAACAGAAAGATTTCAGAGACAGAACAAAACGAGGCTGATTAACAGTCAGACTGATGAACATTCAGAAAATCATCTGTCATCACTGTCTCTGTTTTCCTGTACGGTTTTTATCCGTCTCCGTGTTTTTCTGTTGTGTCTGGAAACTCTGACTTCTCTCAGATTAAAGCAAAGTTTTACTGGCACAAGGAATCAACATGAACAGATCACAGTCTGAACGAAGAAACGGTTCAGCCTTTCTACAGAGACGAGTCACAGTGGTTCCATCAGTTCCTCAGCAGTTATGTTCTTATGGCCAAAGTTAATCATGAGTTCACTGGGTTGTATGAGTTCACAGCCACACAGTTCTACAGCAGCGTGACATCATAAAGAGCATTCAATCATAACATTATTATAACTTATCACAGGATGGAAATGATCCGTGTGCTAAAGGAGTCATTAGTGTGCACTCCCCTGTCCAGATAAACACAGAAATGAAAACGGTTTGTGTTGCCAAGAAGAAAAAACTAAGACTTGCAGGTTCACCCGTCAGCACCAATCAGGTTTATTTTTAAAGAAAAGACCTTGTGTCTGGTGTGGAATCAGACAGATTTCAGTCTCTTTGCAGCATGTTGGCCTCACAGGAGCCCGGCTGCAGGATTCTCAGCGTGACGATGTGCCGGACAGACTTCCTGAACCAGGGGTAGAAAAAGGCGTAGATGACTGGGTTCAAACACGAGTTCAGATAGATCAGCCACACCTGAACCGCCACAGCTTCTGCAGCCAGAACGTTGTGTTCGGCTGCGACACTGAAGCAGTAATAAGGACAGGAGCAGAGCAGGAAGACCAGCAGCACCACGCCCAGCGTCCTGGCTGCTTTCAGCTCAGACTTCTTGGCTGTTGCTGCCCCTGAACGCTGCAGAGCGACGGCGTGTCGTCGGACGGCCCGAGCCTGAGACACGGCAACCACAAACACCCTCATGTACAAAACCACGATGACCAGGAAGGGCCCGAAAAAGGTCACGACGAGGTCCACCACTCCGTCAGCATAATTCACAACAACCAGACACTCCCCACGGCAGGAGTGGAACCTGCTGGGCTCTGTGAGTTTATCCCTCAACAACCAGCAGCTGTGGACGGCCGACAGAAGCCAGCAGAGACAAACACTGAGCTGAACCCTCTTCACACTGACCCTGCTGGAGTAGAACATGGGCTCACAGACGGCCACGTAGCGGTCCACCGATATCAGCACCATGCTCCCCACCGAAGCACTGATCAGGAGGGAAGCTAGAACGAAGTTTGCAACACAAGCCACGTCTCCCAGAAGCCAGCAGTTTGTTAAGAGGAAGATCTCCACCGGCATCTGAAGGAGGCCCACCAGGAGGTCTGAGACGGCCAGACACAGCAGGAGGAGGTTGGTGGGAGTGTGGAGCTGCCTGCAGGTGGAGGACACAAACAGAATACGAGCAGATCCTACAAACTAGCAGAACCTGGAAACACAAATGTCACCAACAAAGCACCACAGTCATATTTAGCATCAGTTTAAACCTACTTATAATGTTAAAACGCATCGGATGCTCAACAGAACTACCTGCATCATTTTCTCCTTCAGTGTGAATGAATGCAGCAGAGCAGTGACTCTACCTGAAGTGTGAGATGGAGATGATGACCAGCAGGTTGAGGCTCACAGTGAGCACAGAGATGGAGGACAGCAGGACGCAGATGAACGAGGCTTCAGGCTGAGGACGACTCCACCTCCTACAGGAGTTGTTGATGTGAGGAAAGCAGAGTTCAGCTTCCTCCAGAGTGTCCATCCTCAGAGAGACAAGCCAGGTCTGAAGGAAGCTCTTCATGCTGATCTTTTACTCCATCCTTCCTCCCTCCCACATGCAAATTCACTGTGTCATAGTCTGGTTAATATTTAGTATCTGCAGATACCATTTTCCTGCATAATAAACACTTAAAGTGTTGTAGATTATCTTTACTACCTATTTTAATCTCACCGTTTAATACTGCAACGACCTGAGAAGGTTCAGCAAATGAGCACCATGACAAAGTCTTCTGTGGTGCTAAATGACCTCCAGCCTGCACTGAATGAAGCAGGATTAAATCAGTTAAGGTAAAACTTTATGGATCCTGAAGGAAATCCTGGTGCTCAGAACTAAACAGCTGACAGCAGAAATGTAGTAAATAAATGTAGAAAGCAATTAGACATGTACACTACTGTGGAAAAGTTTGGGCTCATCCAGACGGTTCCATGTTCTCCATGAAAACACATTTTTATCCATGTGCTAACATAACTGAACAAGGGTTTTCTAACCATCAATGAGCCTTTCATCACCATAAGCTAACACAATGTAGCATTAGTACACAGGAAATGTTCCTCTGTACCCCTATGGAGATATTCCATTAAAAACCAGCCGTTTCCAGCCAGAACATTTACCACATTAACTATGTCTACACTGGATTTATCATTCATTTAATGTGATCTTCAATGAATAAAATGACTTTCTGACAATAAGGACATTTCCCCAAACTTTTGAATGTTAGTGTGCATGATAATCATTACATTTGACTCTAGCACAGCAATGAATGTCCAGCATGCTAACTCTTTTTAAATAAATGAGTCACCTTTTGACTCATGAAGCTCACATCATTACAATAATTTTCCAATTTAAGGTTCCAGTGTAACAGCAGACATAAACAAAGGATCAGGCTGGCATCTGTGTCGATATTAATCAGTTTAAAAATAGTTTGAATGGAACTTATCTTTTTGAGGTGATCAGCAGAAGGTTTAATGAAGTTTAATGTTATGATGTCATGTCAGGCTCACATGGATCTGCTACTGGTAACCTGTAACCCAGTACTAGCTGCCCCAGGGTCGGGTTGTCGGTGACTAAACCGGCTCCTCTACCAGTTCTCGCAAAAGACACGGTAAGGAGGGTGGCTAGACACCGTGGTGGAATTTAAAAACAAGATCTGCCAAAGGGCGCCGGCTCAGGAGAGCCAGTGCCGGCCGTCTAGCATTCCCTGCTGCCTACCTTGTAGTTCTTTTTGAGAAGGAAGGCGTCAGGAGTAAACCTCCAACAAAAATCCAGAGTTGGAGTCCCTAAGTCAATTCAACGTTGTATTCAACTTCATTCTGGCAACTCCTGCGATGTCGCTGCTGCCAGACTGTAAAGGTTCTGCTGTTCCTTTGGACCCATCACTGATGTGGAGATGGGTGCTGTGCTGCATGGGCAACAGCTGGTCCTCCATTTCACACTGCTGACATCTAACACCAATGCTTGTGACACAGACCGGTCTCCTTAGCAACAAGTGACGCTCCAACAGCCGAACAGACAGGACAACCAGGATGTACACCCATGATCAGCTCTGACTGATGGAGGTCTAGCCTAGAGTTAAGATTAGTTATTTAGGAAAGTGTGTTCATGTCGCCAACGTCGACCAGAAAATAGCGAAGACAGAGATGTGAGTTGAAGGATCGGAGGGCCAAGTTTTAAACATGGAACAGGTGATCAGCGGGATGACAAAGGTGGCGTTACGTTAAGTGACAGCGTACAGAGCAGACGGTAGCCAGACTGGGAATAAACAGGTATTTAATCACTGTAATCAACAAACTAATAAAAACAAACTGATATATACGTAATCACGTCCTCACTGTGGAGGACAGCAGGGGTCCATTTCCTCAGTCTGGAGGACGGCAGGGGTCCATGTCCTCAGTCTGGAGGACGGCAGGGGTCCACGTCCTCAGTCTGGAGGACGGCAGGGGTCCACGTCCTCAGTCTGGAGGACGGCAGGGGTCCACGTCCTCAGTCTGGAGGACGGCAGGGGTCCACGTCCTCAGTCTGGAGGACGGCAGGGGTCCACGTCCTCAGTCTGGAGGACGGCAGGGGTCCACGTCCTCAGTCTGGAGGACGGCAGGGGTCCACGTCCTCTCTCTGGAGGACGGCAGGGGTCCATGTCCTCAGTCTGGAGGACGGCAGGGGTCCATGTCCTCAGTCTGGAGGACGGCAGGGGTCCACGTCCTCTCTCTGGAGGACGGCAGGGGTCCACGTCCTCAGTCTGGAGGACGGCAGGGGTCCATGTCCTCAGTCTGGAGGACGGCAGGGGTCCACCTCCTCAGTCTGGAGGACGGCAGGGGTCCACCTCCTCAGTCTGGAGGACGGCAGGGGTCCATGTCCTCAGTCTGGAGGACGGCAGGGGTCCACGTCCTCTCTCTGGAGGACGGCAGGGGTCCATGTCCTCAGTCTGGAGGACGGCAGGGGTCCATGTCCTCAGTCTGGAGGACGGCAGGGGTCCACGTCCTCAGTCTGGAGGACGGCAGGGGTCCACGTCCTCAGTCTGGAGGACGGCAGGGGTCCACGTCCTCAGTCTGGAGGACGGCAGGGGTCCACGTCCTCAGTCTGGAGGACGGCAGGGGTCCACGTCCTCAGTCTGGAGGACGGCAGGGGTCCACGTCCTCTCTCTGGAGGACGGCAGGGGTCCATGTCCTCAGTCTGGAGGACAGCAGGGGTCCACCTCCTCAGTCTGGAGGACGGCAGGGGTCCATGTCCTCAGTCTGGAGGACGGCAGGGGTCCACGTCCTCAGTCTGGAGGACGGCAGGGGTCCACGTCCTCAGTCTGGAGGACGGCAGGGGTCCACGTCCTCAGTCTGGAGGACGGCAGGGGTCCACGTCCTCAGTCTGGAGGACGGCAGGGGTCCACGTCCTCAGTCTGGAGGACGGCAGGGGTCCACGTCCTCAGTCTGGAGGACGGCAGGGGTCCACGTCCTCAGTCTGGAGGACGGCAGGGGTCCACGTCCTCAGTCTGGAGGACGGCAGGGGTCCACGTCCTCAGTCTGGAGGACGGCAGGGGTCCACGTCCTCAGTCTGGAGGACGGCAGGGGTCCACGTCCTCAGTCTGGAGGACGGCAGGGGTCCACGTCCTCAGTCTGGAGGACGGCAGGGGTCCACGTCCTCTCTCTGGAGGACGGCAGGGGTCCACGTCCTCAGTCTGGAGGACGGCAGGGGTCCACCTCCTCAGTCTGGAGGACGGCAGGGGTCCATGTCCTCAGTCTGGAGGACAGCAGGGGTCCACGTCCTCAGTCTGGAGGACGGCAGGGGTCCACGTCCTCAGTCTGGAGGACAGCAGGGGTCCACGTCCTCAGTCTGGAGGACAGCAGGGGTCCACGTCCTCAGTCTGGAGGACAGCAGGGGTCCACGTCCTCAGTCTGGAGGACAGCAGGGGTCCACGTCCTCAGTCTGGAGGACAGCAGGGGTCCATGTCCTCAGTCTGGAGGACGGCAGGGGTCCATGTCCTCAGTCTGGAGGACAGCAGGGGTCCACCTCCTCAGTCTGGAGGACAGCAGGGGTCCACGTCCTCAGTCTGGAGGACGGCAGGGGTCCACGTCCTCTCTCTGGAGGACAGCAGGGGTCCATGTCCTCAGTCTGGAGGACGGCAGGGGTCCACGTCCTCTCTCTGGAGGACAGCAGGGGTCCATGTCCTCAGTCTGGAGGACAGCAGGGGTCCACCTCCTCAGTCTGGAGGACGGCAGGGGTCCATGTCCTCAGTCTGGAGGACAGCAGGGGTCCATGTCCTCAGTCTGGAGGACAGCAGGGGTCCACCTCCTCAGTCTGGAGGACGGCAGGGGTCCACCTCCTCAGTCTGGAGGACAGCAGGGGTCCATGTCCTCAGTCTGGAGGACGGCAGGGGTCCATGTCCTCAGTCTGGAGGACAGCAGGGGTCCACCTCCTCAGTCTGGAGGACGGCAGGGGTCCACCTCCTCAGTCTGGAGGACAGCAGGGGTCCACGTCCTCTCTCTGGAGGACGGCAGGGGTCCACGTCCTCAGTCTGGAGGACAGCAGGGGTCCATGTCCTCAGTCTGGAGGACGGCAGGGGTCCACCTCCTCAGTCTGGAGGACGGCAGGGGTCCATGTCCTCAGTCTGGAGGACAGCAGGGGTCCACCTCCTCAGTCTGGAGGACGGCAGGGGTCCACGTCCTCAGTCTGGAGGACGGCAGGGGTCCATGTCCTCAGTCTGGAGGACGGCAGGGGTCCACCTCCTCAGTCTGGAGGACGGCAGGGGTCCACGTCCTCAGTCTGGAGGACGGCAGGGGTCCACGTCCTCAGTCTGGAGGACGGCAGGGGTCCATGTCCTCAGTCTGGAGGACGGCAGGGGTCCATGTCCTCAGTCTGGACGACGGCAGGGGTCCATGTCCTCAGTCTGGAGGACGGCAGGGGTCCATGTCCTCAGTCTGGAGGACAGCAGGGGTCCATGTCCTCAGTCTGGAGGACGGCAGGGGTCCATGTCCTCAGTCTGGAGGACGGCAGGGGTCCATGTCCTCAGTCTGGACGACGGCAGGGGTCCATGTCCTCAGTCTGGAGGACAGCAGGGGTCCATGTCCTCAGTCTGGAGGACAGCAGGGGTCCATGTCCTCAGTCTGGAGGACGGCAGGGGTCCACGTCCTCAGTCTGGAGGACAGCAGGGGTCCATGTCCTCAGTCTGGAGGACAGCAGGGGTCCACCTCCTCAGTCTGGAGGACAGCAGGGGTCCATGTCCTCAGTCTGGAGGACGGCAGGGGTCCACCTCCTCAGTCTGGAGGACAGCAGGGGTCCATGTCCTCAGTCTGGAGGACGGCAGGGGTCCACCTCCTCAGTCTGGAGGACAGCAGGGGTCCACGTCCTCAGTCTGGAGGACGGCAGGGGTCCATGTCCTCAGTCTGGAGGACAGCAGGGGTCCACCTCCTCAGTCTGGAGGACAGCAGGGGTCCATGTCCTCAGTCTGGAGGACAGCAGGGGTCCACCTCCTCAGTCTGGAGGACAGCAGGGGTCCATGTCCTCAGTCTGGAGGACGGCAGGGGTCCACCTCCTCAGTCTGGAGGACAGCAGGGGTCCATGTCCTCAGTCTGGAGGACGGCAGGGGTCCACCTCCTCAGTCTGGAGGACAGCAGGGGTCCACGTCCTCTCTCTGGAGGACGGCAGGGGTCCATGTCCTCAGTCTGGAGGACGGCAGGGGTCCACGTCCTCTCTCTGGAGGACAGCAGGGGTCCATGTCCTCAGTCTGGAGGACGGCAGGGGTCCACCTCCTCAGTCTGGAGGACGGCAGGGGTCCACCTCCTCAGTCTGGAGGACAGCAGGGGTCCATGTCCTCAGTCTGGAGGACGGCAGGGGTCCACGTCCTCAGTCTGGAGGACGGCAGGGGTCCACCTCCTCAGTCTGGAGGACAGCAGGGGTCCACGTCCTCAGTCTGGAGGACGGCAGGGGTCCACCTCCTCAGTCTGGAGGACGGCAGGGGTCCACGTCCTCAGTCTGGAGGACGGCAGGGGTCCACGTCCTCAGTCTGGAGGACGGCAGGGGTCCACCTCCTCAGTCTGGAGGACGGCAGGGGTCCACGTCCTCAGTCTGGAGGACGGCAGGGGTCCAGGTCCTCAGTCTGGAGGACGGCAGGGGTCCACGTCCTCAGTCTGGAGGACGGCAGGGGTCCACCTCCTCAGTCTGGAGGACGGCAGGGGTCCACGTCCTCAGTCTGGAGGACGGCAGGGGTCCACGTCCTCAGTCTGGAGGACGGCAGGGGTCCACCTCCTCAGTCTGGAGGACGGCAGGGGTCCACGTCCTCAGTCTGGAGGACGGCAGGGGTCCACGTCCTCAGTCTGGAGGACGGCAGGGGTCCACCTCCTCAGTCTGGAGGACGGCAGGGGTCCACGTCCTCACTCTGGAGGACGGCAGGGGTCCACGTCCTCAGTCTGGAGGACGGCAGGGGTCCACCTCCTCAGTCTGGAGGACGGCAGGGGTCCACGTCCTCAGTCTGGAGGACGGCAGGGGTCCACGTCCTCAGTCTGGAGGACGGCAGGGGTCCACGTCCTCAGTCTGGAGGACGGCAGGGGTCCACCTCCTCAGTCTGGAGGACGGCAGGGGTCCACGTCCTCAGTCTGGAGGACGGCAGGGGTCCACGTCCTCAGTCTGGAGGACGGCAGGGGTCCACCTCCTCAGTCTGGAGGACGGCAGGGGTCCACGTCCTCAGTCTGGAGGACGGCAGGGGTCCACGTCCTCAGTCTGGAGGACGGCAGGGGTCCACGTCCTCAGTCTGGAGGACGGCAGGGGTCCACCTCCTCAGTCTGGAGGACGGCAGGGGTCCACGTCCTCAGTCTGGAGGACGGCAGGGGTCCACGTCCTCAGTCTGGAGGACGGCAGGGGTCCACGTCCTCAGTCTGGAGGACGGCAGGGGTCCACGTCCTCAGTCTGGAGGACGGCAGGGGTCCACCTCCTCAGTCTGGAGGACGGCAGGGGTCCACGTCCTCACTCTGGAGGACGGCAGGGGTCCACGTCCTCAGTCTGGAGGACGGCAGGGGTCCACCTCCTCAGTCTGGAGGACGGCAGGGGTCCACCTCCTCAGTCTGGAGGACGGCAGGGGTCCACGTCCTCAGTCTGGAGGACGGCAGGGGTCCACGTCCTCAGTCTGGAGGACGGCAGGGGTCCACCTCCTCAGTCTGGAGGACGGCAGGGGTCCACGTCCTCAGTCTGGAGGACGGCAGGGGTCCACGTCCTCAGTCTGGAGGACGGCAGGGGTCCACGTCCTCAGTCTGGAGGACGGCAGGGGTCCACGTCCTCAGTCTGGAGGACAGCAGGGGTCCACGTCCTCACTCTGGAGGACGGCAGGGGTCCACCTCCTCAGTCTGGAGGACGGCAGGGGTCCACGTCCTCAGTCTGGAGGACAGCAGGGGTCCACGTCCTCAGTCTGGAGGACAGCAGGGGTCCACGTCCTCAGTCTGGAGGACGGCAGGGGTCCATGTCCTCAGTCTGGAGGACAGCAGGGGTCCACCTCCTCAGTCTGGAGGACAGCAGGGGTCCATGTCCTCAGTCTGGAGGACAGCAGGGGTCCACCTCCTCAGTCTGGAGGACAGCAGGGGTCCATGTCCTCAGTCTGGAGGACGGCAGGGGTCCACCTCCTCAGTCTGGAGGACAGCAGGGGTCCATGTCCTCAGTCTGGAGGACGGCAGGGGTCCACCTCCTCAGTCTGGAGGACAGCAGGGGTCCACGTCCTCTCTCTGGAGGACAGCAGGGGTCCATGTCCTCAGTCTGGAGGACGGCAGGGGTCCACGTCCTCTCTCTGGAGGACAGCAGGGGTCCATGTCCTCAGTCTGGAGGACGGCAGGGGTCCACCTCCTCAGTCTGGAGGACGGCAGGGGTCCACCTCCTCAGTCTGGAGGACAGCAGGGGTCCATGTCCTCAGTCTGGAGGACGGCAGGGGTCCATGTCCTCAGTCTGGAGGACGGCAGGGGTCCACGTCCTCAGTCTGGAGGACGGCAGGGGTCCACGTCCTCAGTCTGGAGGACGGCAGGGGTCCACGTCCTCAGTCTGGAGGACGGCAGGGGTCCACCTCCTCAGTCTGGAGGACGGCAGGGGTCCACGTCCTCAGTCTGGAGGACGGCAGGGGTCCACGTCCTCAGTCTGGAGGACGGCAGGGGTCCACGTCCTCAGTCTGGAGGACAGCAGGGGTCCACCTCCTCAGTCTGGAGGACAGCAGGGGTCCATGTCCTCAGTCTGGAGGACGGCAGGGCTCCACCTCCTCAGTCTGGAGGACAGCAGGGGTCCATGTCCTCAGTCTGGAGGACGGCAGGGGTCCACCTCCTCAGTCTGGAGGACAGCAGGGGTCCACGTCCTCTCTCTGGAGGACAGCAGGGGTCCATGTCCTCAGTCTGGAGGACGGCAGGGGTCCACGTCCTCTCTCTGGAGGACAGCAGGGGTCCATGTCCTCAGTCTGGAGGACGGCAGGGGTCCACCTCCTCAGTCTGGAGGACGGCAGGGGTCCACCTCCTCAGTCTGGAGGACGGCAGGGGTCCACCTCCTCAGTCTGGAGGACGGCAGGGGTCCACGTCCTCAGTCTGGAGGACGGCAGGGGTCCACGTCCTCTCTCTGGAGGACAGCAGGGGTCCACGTCCTCAGTCTGGAGGACAGCAGGGGTCCATGTCCTCAGTCTGGAGGACGGCAGGGGTCCATGTCCTCAGTCTGGAGGACGGCAGGGGTCCACGTCCTCAGTCTGGAGGACGGCAGGGGTCCACGTCCTCACTCTGGAGGACGGCAGGGGTCCACGTCCTCAGTCTGGAGGACGGCAGGGGTCCACGTCCTCAGTCTGGAGGACGGCAGGGGTCCACGTCCTCAGTCTGGAGGACGGCAGGGGTCCACCTCCTCAGTCTGGAGGACAGCAGGGGTCCACGTCCTCAGTCTGGAGGACGGCAGGGGTCCACGTCCTCAGTCTGGAGGACGGCAGGGGTCCACGTCCTCAGTCTGGAGGACGGCAGGGGTCCACGTCCTCAGTCTGGAGGACGGCAGGGGTCCACGTCCTCAGTCTGGAGGACGGCAGGGGTCCACGTCCTCACTCTGGAGGACGGCAGGGGTCCACGTCCTCAGTCTGGAGGACGGCAGGGGTCCACGTCCTCAGTCTGGAGGACGGCAGGGGTCCACCTCCTCAGTCTGGAGGACAGCAGGGGTCCACGTCCTCTCTCTGGAGGACAGCAGGGGTCCATGTCCTCAGTCTGGAGGACGGCAGGGGTCCACCTCCTCAGTCTGGAGGACGGCAGGGGTCCACCTCCTCAGTCTGGAGGACGGCAGGGGTCCATGTCCTCAGTCTGGAGGACGGCAGGGGTCCACCTCCTCAGTCTGGAGGACGGCAGGGGTCCACGTCCTCAGTCTGGAGGACGGCAGGGGTCCATGTCCTCAGTCTGGAGGACGGCAGGGGTCCATGTCCTCAGTCTGGAGGACGGCAGGGGTCCACCTCCTCAGTCTGGAGGACGGCAGGGGTCCATGTCCTCAGTCTGGAGGACAGCAGGGGTCCACCTCCTCAGTCTGGAGGACGGCAGGGGTCCATGTCCTCAGTCTGGAGGACGGCAGGGGTCCATGTCCTCAGTCTGGAGGACGGCAGGGGTCCACCTCCTCACTCTGGAGGACGGCAGGGGTCCATGTCCTCAGTCTGGAGGACAGCAGGGGTCCAGGTATCGCCTCATGCTACCAGAAGTGACTCTGACCCTAGCCAAATGCAAAACTGGTGAAAAACAGTCAGAAAACATTAGGAAGGAAAAAAATGTCAGTGGCCTTCACCTGTAAACTCATTCTTGTTTTGGGGGTTGTCTCATTGTTACCCCTCTAGTGCATCTGTTGTTAATTTCATGAACACCAAAGCAGCTGAAACTGACTAAAAAGCCCCTCAGTTACTTATTGACCAGGTCAGTATCCCACATGTTTCACTGATTTGATGAAAAACTTAGATTAAAAAGTGTTCCTTTAATTTTTTTGAGCAGTGTATTTTCTGCACAATTTGTGTGAATGTGTCGCTTCTACTCCTCCACATTCTGAGGAAATGCTGTACTTTTACTGTACCGTTGCTATAACTGAGCTAAATTTCCTGATTTTTTTGATTATTTTGATTATAAACCCATAATTTGAGCTAATTCCATTTATTTTTGGGGCCCTGCAGGTTTTAAACACTAAAAGCGGCTCAGGTTTTCATATTATTCTATCAAAACTCCATACATTTATCTCTATGTTCTTTTTTACTTCTGATGAGTGTTTTTGAACTTTTGTCTCGAGAGAAGTTTCCAGAAAGTGTTGAATAAAACATATAGAATTTATGATATTTGTACGGACGATCTCACAGGTTTTAAAGGTAAACATCGCAGGTGAAAATTACAGAAAAACTGGATTAAAACTAATCGGTTTCATTATTAAGCTTCACCTGTTGATCACTTAGAACAAGGCAATGATTTTTTGTTTTACAAATTTTCTAAAATCTGTGTTTAATTGTGCAAATGAGGTGTCAAATATCTAAATCTGTGTTTCCAGAACAGAAATGTGAACATTGAAAGAACTGATATCCAAATTCTTGTTTAATTTAAGATCTTTTCAGAGGAGGATTTAAATATCAGCACGTCTTTTATTTTTCCAGAAATCAGAAAATACTGTTTATTTTTTTTAATATGCTCTAATAAATGGCATCGGGCTGCAGATGACGTGAATAAAACTCTCTTCAGAGCACAAAAAGGACTAAAACTCAGATTTTATGGAACCTAAATGTTGAAACACATTTTGTTTCTGTGAATGAAACATTTATAAAATCACAAAGCTGCTCTGTAAAAATCCTTCTGAATACAGACGAGGAAAAAAGGGAAATCTGCCGTGTGTGAGGTTTGCTGAGGTGCAGATTTCTGTATCAGAACAGGAGAAAACATTCTGTCCTGAAAGATATTTATGTCAACAACACAAAACGTCCCCGTTAGATATTTTAAGACACATTTTTTTTCTGTCTAAGCTTTCAGAAAATGCATGTTTACATGTAAAATATGAAGTCGTATGCATGTAAAAATGTCCTAATCTGCATTTATTTCTAGAATAAAAGCATGACTATTGCACAAAACCAGTGTTAAAATTCTTTTTTTATTATTTTCTTGACATGTCAGAATGAAATGCTGTTAGAGGGGACATTGAACATCTCTTTCTACCACTCTGTAAATGAGTAAATACTGTACACGAGCAGAAAAAAAGCATGTTTCTATGAACAAAATGTTTTATATATCAGACTATGAAAGACATATGAGCACATCTGTGGAAACTCTGCTGAATAAGAGTCAGCTGGAGACTGTAAAAGACTCACAGAAGGAGGGAAAACATGTCACTTTCACCATGTTTAGGTGAATAAAATGTTCCAGAAATTAACAAAGGCCTCTGTTTAAAACCTTCACAACACAGATAAGATCAAAGCTGGAAGGTTTGGTGTCTGTAAGATCAGATTTCTGCTTCAGAGTGGAGAAAAAACTCATTCTGAGATGCATTTACAGACAAATAGACAAAATACGGTAAAATAAAATGTGTATTTCAAATGTTTTTTTCTGTCTTTAGTCTTAAAGAAGATGAAGTTATCTAATCTTATATTTAGATATCTATATGCTTCTTTTACAAAAAGGACCAAACTCTGCTGGTATTCCTCCTCGTTTACTCTGTTCGTCTCCCAGCTCTGCACGGCGCTGCAGGTCAGCAAAGCTGCTTAAAAATGCCCAAAGTTATCTAAATCTAATCAAAAAATAACCAAAAATAGCACAAAATGCCAAAAGCTTTTCTAAAATTCCTAAATTTTGTCCAGAATGTGTCCAACATGAGGAGAAATCTGTCCCAGATTACTAAAACTTGTCCAAAATGCATAAAAAATGGTCAAGAATGACCCCAAATTAGTCCTGAACTCCTTCTAAGAGAACATATGCGTTGTACTTGACATTTACAGACACGAATAGACAAAATGTAGTAAAATCAAACATGTATTTGCAATGTTTTTTTCTGTCCTTAGTCTGAAAGAAGATGAAGTTTTCTGCTGTTTGCTTTTTGCCTTAAACACAAAATACACATGTAAAGTAACGTGATGAACCTCAGTAAAAAAAAGTCATTTTATAACAGCAGATGCAGAAGTTTTATTAACACGGAGCATGAAGAACATGTGCGGCTTGACTTTTAGGAAATAACAACACAGACGTTACTGTTCTGCAAATAAAGACAAACATGAGGCCTGCAGAGTCTCTTCATGTTCATATTTTCACAAGCAAAGCTGCTAAAGAGGGGAAGCTGCATTCATAACACTACAGACTTTCCATCTTATTAACGTGTGATTATGTTTAGGAGACTTCACACATGCTTGTCTGAATTATTCACAGTTTAACTCTAGAAGCAGAGGAATCAATGCCACACTAAGTTCACCTCTCATGCCTCTGCATCTACAGAATCTGAGCGTCACGGGAGCCTGGTTTCAGGATCTGCAGTGTCAGAATGTGCTTGAGAGACTTCCTGAACCAGGGGTAGCAAAACACATAGATGACCGGGTTCAGGCAGGAGTTGAAATGCGCCAACCAGATCTCAAAGGCGGCGGCGGAAGCATCGACCGACGTGTGCTCTCCCACCAGAGTCGGGTAGTAATACGGACAGAAACAGATCAGAAACACGACCACAACGATACCCAGAGTCCGGGCCGCCTTCATCTCATGCTTCCTCACCGCCAGCATCCCCGGGCGCTGAGCTGCAACCTGAGAGCGTAAGCTGCGAGCCTGAGCCAGCGCCACCACAAACACCCGCAGGTACAGGACCACGATGACAGAAATGGGGATGATGAAGGTGAAAACCAGGTCGATGATACCTGAGATGTAATTGATGACGACCACACACTCCCCGAAGCAGGAGTTGGACCTGCCGGGCTGCTCCAGGTGGTCGTGCAGGAGGAGCAGCCTGTATAAGATAGAACAGAGCCAGCAGAGGCAAACATAGAGCTGCACCACTCCCTTAGTGACCTTGGTGGTGTATCGCAGAGGGTCGCAGATGGCCACGTAGCGGTCGAGTGAAATCAGCACCATGTTAGCCACGGATGCGGAGGTGATGATGTAGTCTATGATGTAGTACACAGTGCAGAGGATGTCACCTAGGAACCAGCACGCCTCGATGTAGATGATCTCCACCGGCATCAGCAGGAGGCCGACGAGGAGGTCGGTGGCAGCCAGAGACAGCAGGAGGAGGTTGGTGGGAGTGTGGAGCTTCCTGGAGGTGGAGGAAACCATCAAAACACACAGAATCTCAGTTAACTGGCAGCGAAGACAACAACTATCTGCAAGATCAGAGCAGTCTTCTTACAAGTTATTCACATCAATTCTAGGATTTTAGATCATGATATGTGCCTGAAGTGGGAGATGGAGATGATGACCAGCAGGTTCAGAGCCACCGTGACGAGGGAGACGGAGGACAGCAGGACGTAGATCAGCATGGTGGTGGTAGGGGGGTGGGCCGGCTTCGTGCAGGAGGAGTTCAGGTGTGGAACGCAGAGTTCACCTCCGTCCAGGTTCCCCATCATCGCTCAGGAGCCACAAGTCTGTCGCTAAGCTACTTTTATCCTGAGACAGAAGAATCCTCCTCCTTCAGTCTTTACAACAGAGGTTTATCTCAGCCCCGTACCTGCCCTCTCTGTGAGGAGTCAGTCCTACACAAAACATCATTTTAATAATCATTTCTGCGGAATTTTCACAACATAAAATTTGGATATCGATAAAATTCTTTGTGAAATTAAGCTTTCATTCCTGTCAAAACCACTGTCAGCATTTTTTCCCGCCACACACTGAATTTTAAAGATGTTTGAACAACATCGTCTCAGGAATTACAGATAAAAACCTGAAATTTTTAGTCATTTCTCATCATGTCATTGATTTAGAATCCACAATATTAGGCAAGAAGATCAATTAGTCCCATCTTTTAATACATCTCAACAATGAAATTAACGAGAAAGCACTTACAGAGTGAAAAAATCCGCCAAGCTGCTCAGTCGTATCATTTCTGACCGCTGACATCTTGAAAAAATTAGTGATAGAAATCACAACATTTAATATAGATGTGCCCACAAGTCAAGCAGAGACGTGTGGTGTACATGTGTACGTTATGTACGGATACCGAACTGATGGGACTCAGAAACACCCCCACAATTTAATCAGTTGTTCCTTGTATGATTTCTGACGGATAAGTCCTGATAAGTCCTCAGCAGTGGATTTGTAGTAGGATCACAGTCATGTGATCGACAGCAGGCAGCTGATGTAGTGTTCACTTGTTGTCATGGTTACTGTTTGTCAGGAAAATTCTTCAGTTAAGTCCTGACTTCTCCAAATTAATACTCGGAGTCGTTTCTCAAGTCAAAGCAAAGTTTTACTTGTGCAGGGAATCACATGAACAGAACACAGCAGGGCGGCTGTGGCTCAGGTGGTAGAGCGGGTTGTCCAATAATCAAAAGGTCGGCGGTTCAAATCCCACTCTCGCCTTGTCATGTGCTGTTGTGTCCTTGGGCAAGACACTTTACCCACCTTGCCTCCAGTGCTGCTCTCACACTGGTGTGTGAATACTGGTGGTGGTCAGAGGGGCCGTAGGTGCGAATTGGCAGCCATGCTTCTGTCAGTCTGCCCCAATGGCTACAAATGTACCTCACCACCACAGTGAGAATGAATGAATAATGGATCATTGTGAAGTGCTTTGGGTGTCTTGAAAAGCGCTCTATAAATGTAACCATTATTATTATTATTAACACAGTCTGGACAAGTGACTGGCGAAGGTGGAAAACAGAATAGCTTTTATACAGGTACGTAAGCATGAGTCACACATTTTGGTTTGTGTTATCTCCAGTTTGCTGCCAGTTAGGCCTCAGTTCTTCTTTGGAGTGCTTCATGGAAAATGACTGAACACAACTTCATATGAGTAACACACCACATAGTTATATAGTATGACAGTAAATAAGAACATTTAATCAGAAAATACAACATTTTGCCTTGCCGATATCTAACAATCAAAGTTTATTTCTATAGCCCTCTACAACAGCCCAAAGGGTGACCAAAGTGCTTCACAGCGAAAAACAAGAGAATAACTTAAAAACAACACAAAAACTTAAAACAGGGCAAACAATCTGTCAGGAACTAGGCGGTTAGAACCCAAGCAGCAGGCGAAACAGGCAGGCGGGTGAATTAACAACGAGTTTAATAATGAAACACAAAATCACTCCACACGGGAGGCACAGGGAATTAAACAGAACGGGGAAACTAAAACTGAAACTAAAGATGACGGCTCTCGGCCACGGTGGGGGCTAAACTAAAACTAAGCTACAGGGAAGAGGTGACTCATGGGGGAATCTGGAGATGAGGCAGGGACAGAGCTGATGATCCGGTGGCGGGGACAGCGGAGCAGACGAAGGGGAGTGCAGAGCGGAGGAGGGGAGACGAGCAGACGAGGAAGTCCAGTGGCCGGGGGGAGCGAGACAGAGCTCGGGCAGAGGTGTGCGCTCGACGGGGAACCGCAGGCAATGACCCAGCAAGGAGCAGTGGAGAGAGTCTGGATTTTAACTGCGGCTGATTACTGATGTGGCCCAGATGTGCTCCTCCACAGCTGTTTCTAATCAGGCTGAGCGCAGCACAGGAGAGGGAGGGGCCATGACACAATCACACTCGCACCTACACCTACGGGCAAATTTAGAATAATCAATCAACTCAGCACATTTTTGGACTGTAGGAGGAAACCGGAGAACCCGAAGGAAACCTACTCATGCACAGGGGAAACATGCAAACTCCATGCAGAAAGATCCCGGGAAAGCCGGGACAGAAACCAGAGATCTTCTAGCTGCAAGGTGAGAAATGCTAACCACCATGCCACTGCAATGATATAGAAACCTTTAACAAATAATCTGTGGATGCAGACTATCACCCACATCACTGCCAAAATCTAATCTCTTGGTCCTTGTGTCATTTCTGACCTTCCCTGAAATTTTCATCCAAATCTATTGGTCCGTTTTTGAGGAATGTTGCAGACAGACAGACGGACGGATGGACAGACGGACAAACGTACACCGATTCTCACATAACTCCGCCTCATTCCTTGGCAGAGTAATAATGCAAACCATTGTGCAGACTCTGGTCTACCTGGATCAGGTTATCTAGTCGAGTCAGAAAATGAAAAATATGAAAACATTCATACAAATCCGTCTGAAACTACAAAACTCTGTTCTACTTGGATCAACTGCTGAAACTGTCCAGACAACTTACAAATAAAATGGTAACCTTTCTTGGAGGTTTGCTCAGATTAGAAATTGACCTGAAGATAGCAACAACACAAGTGAGACCGGAAGTAGGGGCTAGTAGGTGCATATAGCTTCTCATATGTGTTTCATAGTGTTCTGTTATGAAACCTGACATTTTTAGACAGTATCTCAGGAAAGACTCGAACCGTAACGCCGACAGACACCCAGAAAGGGGGATCAGCGGTTCTGCTGCAATTGATGGAGCATCATCACACTGCTCAGCTCGGGAAAGTTTAACTCCAACCAACTGTGGAACCTTGGATTCAGGAGAAGAAATGATTCCGTCTCGGCCGTAGAACAGTGGACCAGCTTTTAAAGCTGCTGTCCAGAGTTTGAATCGCAGCGTCTCCCAGAACACTGTTGGTCCCTCCCTCTGATTTCGCCCCTTTATTTGTGCACGCGCTCAGTACATGAGAGAAGTGCCCGGAGTGCTGCAGCATCTCGCCTGTTTTGCTGTTTTCCCCTCTTCTACATTTAGTACATTTAGTAAATAATAAAGGAATTACGTTAGAATGCTGTATTGAGTCTAACTTGTCCTAATACCAAAATAACATGAATCTGCTAGGACGAACGAGTAAAGTTTCAATATGTGATTACACTCGTGTATCCCTCTGGATGACGTTGTTTATCAAACTTAGTGCATTTACGCGTGTATATGTGTTACATTGTTTATTCATTTCTATCTAGAGTTCAGAATTGCATGACTCCTCTGACGAAGAGTATGTCCCAGACGCCCCAACATCTTCCTCCAGAGGTCGGGCATCTAAACGAAGCCGTCAGGCGGGCTATGGAGGCCGTGGTCGGGGAGCGACGCGAGCACCCCGAGCCAAAAAACGTCCTGCAGTCTCTTGGCCCGACAAGCCGTGGGATTGGTAACTTTTCTGGAAGTTGCTGAGCCCTGATGCTCTTTCCTCCACAAGCAAAACAAATGTGCGCGCGGTTGCGTAGCGCGTAGCTCGCCCACCTCTGCATGGGCTTGCTTGCTGTGCGCGTAACCGTTGATTGACAGCATGACAAAGCTGAAGCTCGAACTTGATTGGTCGGCAGCGACCGGCGCTTTTTGGAATAACATGGGGGTCTATGAGAGGAAGGCGGAGCTCAGGAATAAATTTTCATATCGCGTTATACTAACTTTATATTATAGTATCGAACTAGACTAACACATTTAAGCTTTGTTAAAAAAATGATACATAGATTGAAAACAAACAGAAACTCCGGACACGAGCTTTAACCTTGCAGAATCGTTCAGGGGGTCGTGGGAGTTTGACCAGCCAGTCCACATGTGTTTTGTTATATTTAGAAAAGGCTTGTGGGATATATATAGCACAATTTTTTACAGAGCCAATATTGAAATCATTTGAACAACTCAAACAGGAATTTAATCTACCAAATAATGATTTTTATAAATATTTGCAATTGAGACATTACCTCCAGAAACATAGCGAATGGGAAAGAATAAGCAAAGACCCAAACAAGATTGAAGAACTGTTCATGTCATTTTCAGAGAAAGAATCCAAAAAAGGGCTGATTTCAAAAATATATAAAGCACTACAATATGAATCTAATGACAATAACATGGAGGTTAAAGGTAGATGGGAATTGGAGGCAAATGTAATAATAACGGATGATGAATAGGAGGAAACGTTTAGATCTGGACATAAATTAACAAATAGTCCAACATGGAGGGAGTTCGATTGGAAAGTGAAGATGCGTTACTTTAACATGCCATCTGTCACCGCAAAATATAGTAAAACATCAGATCGGTGTTGGAGGAACTGTGGCATGGTGGGTGACTTCACCTATATATTTTGGGATTGCCCGAAGATCATAGACATTTGGAGGAGTGTAAAAACAGAAATAAAAAGAATTCTGGGTGTTGATCTTCATCTTGACCAACCCTCTACATACTTGGAATATTACCTGAAGATATGAAAGACAGAGACAGTAGATACCTGTTGAGAGACTTGCTCTTGATAGCAAAGAAAATGATCACAATCAGTTGGTAGAAGCCACATCTCCCCAACACAATGCAATGAACAGAGTAAAAAAGGTTATCATGATGGAAAAAATTACAGCAAGACTACAACTGAAACTAGAAAAATTTGAGAAAAGATGGAAACCGATAATACAAGCAATGCCAGAGCTCTAAATACCTCTTTTTTTCATTTATTCGATTTATTTCTTTATTTTTTATTTGTATTTTTAGGGAATTGTATTTTATTCTTTTAAGTTGTTTTCTGATTGCATACTTACCCGTGCTAGTGAATATTAGATGTCAGAATTCAAGAATGCTGTTGGTAATTATGTAAAATGTGTAATCTTGATTTGTATATGACCTGTACAGAAAGGAGATATATGTATATATGACGGAAGGTAACATGCTATGGACTGAGTAGTGTGTAAATTGTGATGGTGTGATTTTTGTACATCTTCATCTGTTTTATCTATGTGGAATAAATAAAAAGTTCAAAAAAAAGAAAAGGCTTGTGGGGAACCGTTGGAGGGCACTGTGGGAGTATGGGGTACTGGGATTGTTGTTACAGGCCATTCAGCACCTGCACAACCAAACAGAGCTGTGTTCGCATTCTTGGCACAAAGTCAAAGAAGCTTTTTGTGCTTGTTGGGCTCCAGGTCAGTCCCTTGTCTCTGACCCGGGTTGTGGATTCATGGACAGGATCTCAAGATGTAGCCAGGGTGAGGAGGGTGTCCAATTTGGGGACCTCAGGATCAGTTCTTTGGTCCTCCTCACCCTGGCTGCACCTTGAGATCCTGTCCATGAATCCATCACGGCTTTCAGTGGTCAGTGCAGAGGTTTTCAGTCAACTGTGAAGTGAATGACACCACCAAGACCGAGGCCATGGTCTTCTGCTGGAAACCAGTGGACTTCTCTCTGTGAGTCTGAGGGACTGGGAATCTCAGCTTGTTGACCCTTAGTGGCTGGTCCAGAATCTAGGCCACTGCAGGAAGACCTGAGCCTTGGTACGTGGTGTTCATGCTCTACTAGGTGACCTACTGGTGCTTTGACTTTGGAAGACTTTACACTTGGAAGTAGAATTTACCAAGCTTCTCTTCTGAGGAGACTTTGTCAGGGAGCAAGGGATGGTCTCATCTGGTGGTTGACTGGGTTCAGTCAGGCCACAATCTTCATCCTTGGCATGGTTGATGTGTCATGACTAGTGTTCGTATCAGCTACCAGCTGCTCCTTGGTCAGTGTCGAGGTGGGTTTACCAACCATCCATCAGATCCACATGCTTTCTATATAGCCTTTCTTATTGGGCCAGCAGCTACAGTAGCATTCCAACAATTCCATATTCTCATCACTAGGTTATGTGTTTTGGTACACTAGACGAATTCTCATCAGCATGTCCTGACACAAACTGAGTTAATCTGGACAAAGTCTGAGGGACTGGGAATTGAAGCTTGTCGACCCTTTGTGGCTAGAACTGAATCCAGGCCACTCCAGTAAGAACTGAGCCTTGGTACATGGTGTTCATGCTTGACCAGGTGACCTACTGGTGCTTCAGCTTTGGAAGATTTGATGTTCAGAAGTTGAATTTACCAAATCTGAACTCCCAAGTATGCATGTCTGAACTTGTAGTCAGGGTATTGAGAAATGAATCCTTACTTGTGGAGCAGATGTTGATCAAAAAGGTCAAAGTTGATCAACAAGGTCCAGAAAAGCTCCTTGTGGTGAAGTTTGTGTGAGTCTGTAGAGGGATAATACTGTAGGTAGCAGTTAATGGAGGAATTTTAGAGGGATCAGTCAGTCTTCCTGTTGAAGGTTCTCGTATGTGTTTCATGGAACCTGATCATTTTCTCAGTAAAGATTGTGATTTTGTGTCACCTTTTCATAAAAACTGAGCTTCTCCAACTGTTCATTCGGTCAGAGAATAAAAATTATGTAAATGTTATATTTGTGTGTAAATATTACATCAGGGTGCGTTATATGCAAAGAAAAATGAAGTATTTAAACAGTTTTTCATTATATTACTGGTGATAAGTGACTTTTTTGTTTGTGTGATCAGATACAAAGCTTGCATCATGTGTTGATGTTCAGGTTGCATCAGATGTGTCTAATGGTCATGACAGAATGATCTCAGCTAAAGAAGAGAAAAACAAGAGCTGTTTATTGTTCACTTTGTCGGTCTACACAGCAACGGTTGCATCATGTTTGGATTTTGCAGCTGGTTTTGTCATACAGTAACACCTCTGATTGTAGCCATGCCACTATCTGACACTAATGAGAGCAGGTGTGAAACTTCCTGAGTCAGAGAGGCACACCTGTCATTAGCAGCAGGTAACAGGCTACACACTGAGGGCTGTTCAGAGCCCAGAGAGGATCTCAGCAACACAATGTGTGTTTGTGTGTGTGATGCAAGAATCAGAAGTTATGTGCAACGACTAAACAATTTCCAAACTCAAACATTGATGAGACAAATCTTTATCCTCCTACAGCCAGTGTGTAGGTCATTGTCAGGTCACATAATGAGCCCGTTTGTGGTTTCAGTTTGAATGAAAAATCACATATTTTTTGGTCCATATAAACATAAAAAGAGATTCTGTCATTTACACAGTAGGTCATATCTACGTTTTCTGTGTACACAATCATGCCAAACACGTGCACTACTGACATTGTACCATAGTCACTGTGCAGAAACACATGTTGTGTTGCTCTTTGTATTTGGGGACTCTTTCGAACAATGAAGAGGAAATTTAATGATTAATTTAGTCTTATTTACTTTCATGAGAGGCCTGAACTCCCCATCATCATTGTGGGACTTTCCAACAATAATACATCAGAAATGAGTTGTCGACTATATTATACATTATGAATGCTGCTGATAAATATCCCCGCAGGGAAAGTTGAATTATTTCTGATGATATTTTATTTGATTGAATTTAACCTCCAAAGTAAACTAAGTTACAAAATACATCCAGTGGAGTTAAAATGTCAAAATTTGCCTGTTTTTCCATGACGTAAAAGCATTAAGTAGCAGACAATGGAAAGACTCAAGAAAAGCACAAGTAGTTGAAAACTATATTTCAATGCAGAACTTGAGTAAATGTACTTTGGCTTTACCACACTGGTTTGGATGAAGTAGAAATAAAATTTGTCAGGTTTTTGGAGCATTTGGTGGAGCTGACAGTGAGAGGTTTTAGAGCAAGTTCAGTCACATCACTGCCACTGACTCATTGTTTTAAGGCTGTTATTTACTCTCTAATGTCCAGTTTTTATTAGACAGAGGCAGGTTTTTGCTGTAGTTTTTCACATCTCACTCTGACCTGCTGATGGAAACACTGAGACTGATTGTTTTTCAAAATTCCTCTTCGTGTCTCTGATCCACAGAGACCAAGGTTGTTCATTTTGCAGCTGTGACTGATTGAATGTTGGGAGGCTTTTTCTACTGGGAATTTCAAGAAATAATTTGCTGCCCAAGGCCTCAGATTTTCCAGTGATTCATGGGTGGAGAGACCCCAGAGTCACTTATTGTACTTTGCAGTGAATGAATGCTCCGCACCAAAACACTGGACCTGTTGGAAATTAAATGTTAATTAAGGTTGCTATTTTTTCAGATGAAAAGCCAAAGATAATTAATGTCAGGGCAGAGTGTGAATGGTAAACTGGGACAAACACAGACTAAATCTCCCAGTGTTATGTAGATATAGATTTCAGAGGGAAGTCGGGGATAGACTCCTCTCAGTAAATGCATTTGTGCCCCAATAAAAACACAACAAATTTGCAAATGACTTATTTTGAACAAACACTATGATGTCTATAATAGATGCAACAATACCTTCGACAGGTGTTTATTCTTCCACCTGTAAAACACTGAAAATCATGGTATGATCTAAATGTACAGAAGGTTTTGAGTGTGAGCAGAAATTTTGCTGAAACACATCTGATCTGTAACAGTTCAGGGGTTTATTAATCAATAAGTTGATTCTTTTATCATTCATGTGAAAAAGTGCCAGGTGCACATTTAAAGAGCTCAGTGCCACAAAAAGACAGAAAAGACGCAAGCAGAGAAATCCAGCCTATTGGTTCATCAGGAATAATATTACATTAGAAAATCCAACAGCAAAATAAATATTTGACAGACAGAATGCCTGAGAGACTGAATGCATTACACTTCTTTCTCTGATTTTTGTGTTGTCTTACCAAATTTCATCTTCTAACAGCGACTTTTCTGAAGAAACATATTTGTTCCTTCAGAGACTCATTTTAGTAACTTCACAACACGTTGACCTCACAGGAGCCAGGCTGCAATATATGAAGTGTAACGATGAGCCTGAGACATTTCCTGAACCAGGGGTAGAAAAAAGCATAGATGATCGGGTTCAGACAGGAGTTCAAATATATGAGAAAAGCCATAAAGACCTCAGTTGAAGTGCCAACCAGTATTGTGCTCCCTGTTAGAGAGACACAGTAGTACGGGCAGTAACACATCAAGAACACAAAAACAACAATACTGAGAGTTCTGGCTGCTTTCCTCTCAGATTTACAACTTTTCACAGTCCTTGAATGTTGCTGTGAGACAACCAGAACCTGGGATCGCATGGCACGAGCCATAGACACGGCCACCAAAAATATTCTCATGTACAGAACAATAATTACTGTAATGGGAAGAATGAAGTTAAAAGCAAGATCAACATCACCTGCAATGTTAATCAGACATTCACCGTAGCAAGAATTATACCTGCCCAGTTGTTTCAAGTGATTGTTGAAAATGACAATGCTTATGAACAGAGAGTAGAGCCAACACACACAAACAGAGATTTTCATTCTTTTCTTAGTGATTCTGGTGGGGTAGTGCAGAGGATCACAAATGGCCACATAGCGGTCCGCAGATATGAGCACCATGTTTCCTACAGAGGCTGCGATGATGGTGAAGGGCAGCAGGTAATACAGAGCACACATGAGGTCACCCAGCATCCAGCAGGTCTGCATGAGGAGGATTTCAACCGGCATCACCAGAAACCCCACGAAAAAGTCTGAGACGGCCAGCGAGAGCAGGAGGAAGTTGGTGGGAGTGTGGAGCTGCCTGCAGTGAGAGAATCTGCACTGTGAACAGCAGCACAAACAGTCAAAAAAGCAGCAACTGGAAGCACAATGCAGTAATCAGAGAGCACAGTCACAGTGAATCAGAATATGCTGAGATGCTTGTGTCTGCCTGAAGTGTGAGATGGAGATGATGACCAGCAGGTTGAGAGCTGCAGTGAGCACAGAGATGATGTACAGCAGGACGTAAACAACCACAGTCCCAGAGCCAGGAGGATCTGGCATCCTGCAGGAGGAGTTGAGGAGTTGTGGGAAGCAGAGTTCCTCCATCACCTCAGAGAGCAGGAGGAGAGAGGCCGCTGAGCTCCGGCAGCTTTCTGATCAAACCTCTGCATCACACAACTTTTATCTTTTCTCATCGCTCTCCACCCTCCCTTTCTATTCCTTCTCCCATGGATAATTCCCTGTTCCCTCCCTCTGTACTTCCTACTTTTCATCAGCATCTTCATCAAATTTTCCTGATGAATTATGGTCCATCCAACACTGACCCAAACCTAAAAACATCTACACCGATAAGGCAAACATTATGGCCACCTGTCTAATATTTTGTTGGTCTCATTTTTGGTGCTAAAACTCCTCTGACCCATTGGGGCATGGACACAGGACCTTTGGGGATGTCCGGTGGCACCGTGATGGTGGCAGTGAATTCTGGAGTCCTGTGGGTTGCAGGGTCGGACCTACCAAGATCAAGCTTGTCCTTGCACATCCCACAGATGCTCAGTGGATTTGGATCTGGCGAGTGTGGAACCCGAGTGAACACTTTGGCTCTGTCGTGTCCCCCGGGTCACTCCTGAGCAGTTTTTGCGGTATGTTGGCGGTATGTCCTGCCAAGGGTGGCAACTGGCATCAAGGATTGCTGTTGCCATGGGGGTTGGAAAGTGTTTGACCTGCAGTGTTTAGGTGGGTGGTACATGTCAAATATCCACATGAATGTCAGGACTTAAGGTTTCCCAGCAGAACGTTGTATTATAGCATGATGATCAGTGTTATTCACGTCACCTGTCAGTGGTCATAATGGTGTGGCTGATCGGTGTATGAGTCCACTGAAACCTTGGAAGTCATTCAGTTTTTGTTTTTCTTCGTTTCTGCTGCATCAAATCTGGCTCAGTGATATCAGTGTACCTTATGAATATTCATCCATCCATCCATCATCCAACCATTATCCTTCCATCCATCCATCCATCCATCCATCCACCCGCCCATCCATCCATCCATCCATCCATCCATCCATCCATCCATCCATCCATCCATCCATTCATCCACCCATCCATTATCCATCATCCATTCATCCATCCATCCATCCATCCATCCATCCACCCATCCATTATCCATCATCCATCCATCCATCCATCCATCCATCCATCCAGCCATCCATCCACCCATCCATCCATCCATCCATTGTCTTCCGCTTATCCGGTATCAAGTCGTGGAGGCAGCAGATGAAGCAGGTCATTCCAGATGTCTCTCCCCTTCGCAACACTTTCCAGCTCTTCCTGGGGGATCCCGAGGTATTCCCAGGCCAGATGAGATATATAATTCCTTCAGCGAGTTCTGGGTCTACACCATGGTCGCCTCCCAGCCGGATGTGTTCGGAAAATCTCCAAATGGAGACTCCCTGAAGGCATCCAAATCAGATGGCCAAACCACCTCAACTGGCTCCTTTCGACTCGAAGGAGCATCAGCTCTATTCCGAGCTCCCTTTGGATGTCTGAGCATCTCACCCTATCTCTAAGGCTGAGCTCAGCCACCCTGTGTAGGAAGCTCATTTCCGGATCCGCGATCTTGTTCTTTCGATCATGAGCCAGAGCTCATGACCATAGGTGAGGGTTGGAACATAGATGGACTGGTAAATTGAGAACCTGGCCTTGTGGCTCAGCTCTCGCTTCACCATGATGATTGGATACAACACTCGCATTACTACTGACACTGCACCAATCCGCCTGTCCATCTCTAGCTCCATTTTCCCATCACTCATGAACAAGACTGTGAGATACTTGAACTCCTTCGCTTGGGAAAGCAACTCCCCCTCAACCCGGAGGGAAAAGTTCACCAGTTTCCAGCAGAGAGCCATGCCCTTAGACGTGGAGGTACTGATCCATATCCCTGCCGCTTTACACTCAACTGCAAACCACTCCAGTGCGTGCCGGAGGTCATGATCTGAGGAAACCAACAGAATCACATCATCTGCAAAAAGTAGAGATGCGATCCTGAGGTCCTCAAACCAGACACCCTCCTCACCCCGGCTGCGCCTTGAGATCCTGTCCATGTAGATGAGAACAGGGACAGTCCAACACCCACCGGAAACAAGTTTGACTTTGTGCCGAGTATGCGGACACAGCTCTCACTTTGGTTGTACAGGGACTGAATGGTTCATATTATCAGTGAGCCCGGTACCCTATACTTCCGCAGTACCCCTACAGTGCCCCTCAGGGGACACGGTCGTAGGCCTTCTCCAGATCCACAAAGCACATGTAGACTGGCAGGTCGAACTCCCATGACCTCCTCAGCAGCTACACAAAAGTAAAGAGCTGAACCACTGTTCCACGAACAGGACGGTATCCACATTGCTCCTCTTGAATATGAGTTTCAACAATTGGTCAGAGCCTCCCATCCAGCACCCTGGAGTAAACTTTCCCGAGGAGGCTGAGAAGTGTGATACCCCGGTAGATGGAACACACTCTATGGTCCTGATGCCATTGCGACATTGTAGAGACATGTCAGCCAAGATAGTCCAACAATACTCAAAACCTTCAGTATCTCAGGGTGGATCTTGTCCACACCTGGCGCCTTGCCACCGAGGAGTCTCTTATCTACCTCGGCAACCTCTGCCATGGATATGGACAAAGATTCCCCCAACTCTTCAGGCTCTGCCTCCTATGCAGAGGATGT
Organism: Acanthochromis polyacanthus; assembly: GCF_021347895.1. Taxonomy (NCBI): domain Eukaryota; kingdom Metazoa; phylum Chordata; class Actinopteri; family Pomacentridae; genus Acanthochromis; species Acanthochromis polyacanthus. The sequence continues at coordinate 3,326,351 of NC_067126.1, read as the reverse complement.
GTTTACTGCGTTCAGGAGCTCCTCAAAGTGCTCTTTCCAACACCCAACAAAATCTCCAGCATGGGTCAACAGTTCTCCACCCTGACTGTACACAGCCTGGGGAAAGCCCGACCTTACCTTTCTGTGGCATCGAACAGTTTGAGGTCACCTGAAAGTCCTTCTCCACAGCCTCTCCGAAGTCCTCCCACACCCAACGTTTTGCTTCTGTAAATGTCGCAGCCACCCCGCTTTCGGCCAACCGGGACCGTCAGCTGCTTCAGGAGACCCCCTAACAAACCTAGCCCGAAAGGCCTATTTCTTCAGCCTGACAGCTTTCCTCACGGCTGGTGTGCACCAATGGGTTTTTGGGTTCCGCCATGACAGGCACCAGTGACTTTCAGGCCACAGCTCCTAACAGCTGCTTCTGCAATGGAGGCTTTGAACATGGACCACTCAGACTCCATGTCCCCAATCTCCCCCGGGATGCAGGAGAAACTCTTCCGGACATGGGAGTTGAAAACCCTCACTACAGGGGCCTCTGCCTGATGTTCCCAGTTCACCCTTACTACACGTTTGAGTTTACCAGGTCTGTCCAGCAGCCTTCCTCACCATTGAATCTAACTCACCACCAGGTGGTGATCAGTTAACAGCTCTGCACCTTTCTTTGCCTGAGTGTCTGAGACATTACAGCTGCAGGTTTGATGATACGACAATGAAGTTGATCGTCGACCTTTGACCGAAGGTGCTCTAGTACCAGGTACACTTACGAGTAACCTTATGCTCAAACATGGTGTTTGTTATGGACAATCTATGACAAGCACAGAAGTCCAATAACAAAACACCACTTGGGTTCAGATCGGGCAGGCCGATCTTCCCAATCACCCCCTCCAGGACACCCCCAAAGGACAGACAACAGTCAAGGTGCCAGGTGTGGATGAGATTCGCCCTGAGATGCTGAAGGCTCTGGATATTGTTGGACTGTCTTGGTTGACACGTCTATACAATGTCGCGTGGGCATCGGGTACGGTACCTGTGGAGTGGCAGACCAGGGAGGTGGTCCCTATTTTCAAAAAGGGGGACTGGAGAGTTTGTGTCAATTACCGGGGTATCACACTTCTCAGCCTCCCCGGGAAAGTTTACTTTAGGGTGCTGGAAGGGAGGCTCCGACCAATCGTCGAACCTCAGACTCAGGAGGAGCAATGCGGATTCCATCCCGGTCATGGAATGACAGACCAGGCCTTTACCCTCACGGAGCTGCTGAGGGGGTCATGGGAGTTTCACCTGCCAGTCTACATGTGTTTTGTGGATCTGGAGAAGGCCTATGACCTTGTCCCCCAAAGGGCACTGTGGGGGGTACTACGGGAGTATGGGGTACCGGGCTTGGTGCTACGAGCCGTTCTATCCCTGCACGACCAAAGTGAGAGCTGTGTCCGCATACTCGGCACAAAGTCAGACACGTTTCCAGTGGGTGTTGGACTCTGCCAGGGCTGCCCCTTGTCTCCAATCCTGTTTGTGGTCTTCATGGACAGGATCTCAAGGTGCAGTCATGGTGGGGAGGGTGTCTGGTTTGGGGGCCTCAGGATGGCATCTCTGCTTGTTGCAAATGATGTGGATTTGTTGGCGTCCTCAGACCGTGACCTCCAGAACGCACTGGAGCGGTTTCAGCCGAGTGTGAAGCGGCAGGGATACGGATCAGTACCTCCAAGTCAGAGGCCATGGTTCTCTGCCGGAAACCGGTGGATTGCTCCCTCTGGGTTGGGAGTGAGTTGCTTCCCCAAGCGAAGCAGTTCAAGTGTCTCAGGATCTTGTTCACGAGTGATGGGAAAATGGAGCAAGAGACGGACAGGCGGATCGGTGCGGTGTCAGCAGTAATGTGGGTGTTGTACCGAACCATCGTGGTGAAGAGGGAGCTGAGCCGTAAAGCAAAGCTCTCAATTTACCAGTCCATCTATGTTCCAACCCTCCCCTATGGTCATGAGCTTTGGGTAGTGACCGAAAGAGAAAGATCGCGGATACAAGCGGCCGAAATGAGCTTCCTACACAGGGTGGCTGGACTCAGCCTTAGAGATAGGGTGAGGAACTCAGACATCCGGAGGGAGCTCGGAGTAGAGCCACTGCTCCTTTGCATCGAAATGAGCCAGTCGAGGTGGTTTGGCCATCTGATTCGGATGCCTCCAGGGAGACTTCCTTTGGAGGTTTTCTGAGCACGTCCGCCTGGGAGGTGACCCCGGGGTAGACCCAGGACTTGCTGGAGGGATTATATGTCTCGTCTGGCCTGGGAACACCTTGGGATCCCCCAGAAAGAGCTGTTCAAGAAAGCTCAAATAAAATTCACCAGAAGGCAAATGGGAGATGATGAAGTTAAATGGAAAAAGGTCCTTTGGTCTGATGAGACCACAATAGAGCTTGTGGCCCACCAGCCTAGACGTCGTGATTGGTGGACACCAAATACTGCACATCATCATAAACACACCATCCCCACCATGAAGCATGGTTGTGGCAGCATCATGATGTAGGGATTCTTCTCAGCAGCAGATCTCGGAAGACCTGTAAAGGTCGAGGGGAAATGAATGCAGCAAAGTCAAGGGGCATCATGGAGATCAACCTGATGCAGTCTGCAGGAGAACTGTGACTTGGGAGAAGATTTGCTCGCCACCATGTCAATGATCCGAACCAAACAGCCAAAGACACACAGAAATGGTTTCAAGTCAACAAGGTCAATGCTCTGAAGTTTCCGAGTCAGAACCCAGACCTCATTCCAACTGAAGATTTGTGCCTGGACTTGAAAAAGGCTGTTGACTCATGATCCCTGTGCAACCTCACCAAAGACGAATGGGGTCATATTGTAGTGTCCAGGGATTCAAGGCGGATTGAGATAATTGTGGCCAAAGATGCATCTACTAATTACTGGCTTGAAGGAGGTGAATCTTTATGCAATCACTAATTTTACATTTTATATTTTTCATTAGTTGATGTTACTTTATGGAAATCTGAGTCTATTTTGTGATTTCTTTTCAACAAAGCAAAATTATGTTGAACAAAATAAAACATTTAAAAGGCTGTGATGGGCAAAACTTCCAAGGTGCCTAAATCCCTTTAACAGGTGATGTAATTAATCAGAAAGATGTGATTAAGATGCTGATGAAGAGTAGGAAGTACTGAGGGAGGGAACAGGGAGTTATCCATGGGAGATGGAACAGAAAGGGAGGGTGGAGAGCGATGAGAAAAGATAAAAGTTGTGTGATCCAGAGGTTTGGTCAGAAAGCTGCCGGAGCTCAGCGGCCTCTCTCCTCCTGTTCTCTGAGGTGATGGAGGAACTCTGCTTCCCACAACTCCTCAACTCTTCCTGCAGGATGCCAGATCCTCCTGGCTCTGGGACTGTGGTTGTTTATGTCCTGCTGTACATCATCTCTGTGCTCACTGCAGCTCTCAACCTGCTGGTCATCATCTCCATCTCACACTTCAGGCAGACACAAGCTTCTCAGCATATTCTGATTCACTGTGACTGTGCTCTCTGATTATTGCATCCTGCCTGTTTGATTTTAAATGTGAATTGTGCTTCCAGTTGCTGCTTTTTTGACTGTTTGTGCTGCTGTTCACAGTGCAGATTCTCTCACTGCAGGCAGCTCCACACTCCCACCAACTTCCTCCTGCTCTCGCTGGCCGTCTCAGACTTTTTCGTGGGGTTTCTGGTGATGCCGGTTGAAATCCTCCTCATGCAGACCTGCTGGATGCTGGGTGACCTAATGTGTGCTCTGTATTACCTGCTGCCCCTCTTCATCACCACTGCCTCTGTAGGAAACATGGTGCTCATATCTGTGGACCGCTATGTGGCCATTTGTGATCCTCTGCACTACCCCACCAGAATCACTAAGAAAAGAATGAAAATCTCTGTTTGTGTTTGTTGGTTCTACTCTCTGTTCATAAGCATTTTCATTTTTTATGATCACCTGAAGCAGCCGGGCAGGTATAATTCTTGTCATGGGGAATGTCTAGTTGAAATGGCAGGTGATGTTGATCTTGCTTTAGGCTTTGTTATTCCCATTACAGTAATTATTGTTCTGTACATGAGAATATTTTTGGTGGCTGTGTCTATGGCTCGTGCCATGCGATCCCAGGTTCTGGTTGTCTCACAGCAACATTCAAGGACTGTGAAAAGTTGTAAATCTGAGAGGAAAGCAGCCAGAACTCTCAGTATTGTTGTTTTTGTGTTCTTGATGTGTTACTGCCCGTACTACTGTGTCTCTCTAACAGGGAGCAAAATACTGGTTGGCACGTCAATTGAGGTCTTTATGGCTTTTCTCATATATTTGAACTCCTGTCTGAACCCGATCATCTACGCTTTTTTCTACCCCTGGTTCAGGAAATGTCTCAGGCTCATCGTTACACTTCATATATTGCAGCCTGGCTCCTGTGAGGTCAACCTGCTGTCAAGTTACTAAAATGAGTCTCTGAAGGAACAAATGTGTTTTTTCAGAAAAGTCACTGCAAGAGCAGATGCTTGATTTGAACCTTGGGGGTGAACACTTTAAATCAAGGTGTTTGCAGGAAATTTGATTTGCCAGACTCTAAATGTCCTGCATTCTGGTAAATGTTTATGCATCGGTTTGTTTCTTTTCTGCATCATATCATAGTGAACTTTTTTTGTTTAACTGTAACAACAATCACAAAAATGAGAGAAGAAAATGTCATGCACTCAGTCTCTCAGGCATTTTGTCTAACTGTCAAATATTTATTCTGCTGTCGATCAACCTTTCTAATGTAATATTATTCCTGCTGAACCAACAGGCAGGATTTTTCTGCTCTCATCTTTTGTGTCTTTTTGTGGCACTGAGCTGTTTCAATGTGAATGTGGCACCTTAAATGTCTATGATAGATTCATTCATTTCTACACCTCCGCACTGTTACAGATCAGATGTGTTCAAATGTTTTCTCCTATTAAAACTTTCTGCACATTCAGATCATATCATGCATGTCTGTGTTTTATTGGTGGAAGAAAAAACACCTTTCAGAGGTATTTTTGTATTTATTCTAGACATCACAAAGTTTGTTTAAACAGTCTATCGCAACTTTGTTGTGTTTTTATTGGAGACACAAATGCATTTAGTGTAAACACTGAGAGGAGTCTATCCCCGACTTCCCCACTGAAATGTCTGCCTCCATAACACCAGGAGATTTAGTCTGTTTGTCCCAGTTTGAAATGAATGCTCAAAGCTAAACAAACTTTCACACTGTTTCATGATAGCTCTGCCCCAACATTAATGATCTTCAGCTTTTCATCTGAAACAAAAACAAACTTTAACTGACATTTAATGTTAAAAAAGTGTAGCAATTTGATGCAGGGCCTTCATCAGTGTTGTCACCGTACTGCAAAGTAAAACATATCCCTCTGTGGTCTCTCCAGCTATGAATCACTTGAATCTCTACTTCATGACAACACAGAAGTAAATAGTTGACTTTTTACTCCACCAAAAACATTTTGTTATTCAGTTTATTAACAATCCAAAATATCATCAGCAATGACTTGACTTTGAGGAAATTTACAAGCAGCAGATATAAAGTAGTTAAAACATCTTTATCATCCGCAACAATAAATTGATTTTAAAAAAGACATCGACAATCAGAATTCAATATTTTTACCACAAACTATTCTGAAATATATGTTTCGGCATGATCAGTTTTATTTACTTAAGGTTAATAATAATTAAGAATATTCTGTATAGAAATATACATTGTTAGCTACAGCTGCCCTGGGGCAGACTGACGGAGGAATGGCCGCCAGTCTGTGTCTATAGCCCCACCGACCACCAACATTCATACTCCAGTGTGAGTAGCTGCACTGGAGGCAAGGTGGATAAAGCGTTGCCCAAGGACACAACAGCATGAGACAGAGCAGGAATAGAACCGCCCACCCTTTGATCATTGGACGACCCGCTCTATCACCTGATCCACAGCCGCCCCAGGGCTAGATGATCGGGTCAGAGCATCTCCAAAGCTGCAGCTCATGTGGGGTGTTCCTGGTCTGCAGTGGTCAGATCTATCAAAAGTGACCAAAGGAAGGAACAGCGGTGAACCGGCAATGGAGTCATGGGCAGCCAAGGCTCATTGATGCAGAGCAAAGGCTGCCCCATGTGGTCTGAACCAACAGATGAGCTACTGTTGCTCAGACTGCTGAAGAAGTTAATGCTGGCTCTGACAGAAAGGTGTCAGAATACACAGTGCATTGCAGTTTTCTGCGTATAGGACTGCATATCTGCAGACCAGTCAGGATGCCCATGCTGACCCCTGTGCACCACCGAAAGCACCAACAATGGATATGTGAGCATCAGAACTGGACTACTGAGCCATGGAAGAAGGTGGCCTGGTCTGATGAATCTTGTTTTCTTTTACATCGCATGGACAGCTGGGTGCGAGTGTGTTTGCATATCTGGGGAACACATGGCACCAGGATGCCCTTTGGGAAGAAGGCAAACCGGCAAAGGCAGTGTGATGCTTTGGGTAATGTTCTGCTTGGAAACCTTGGGTCCTGTCATCCAGGTAGATGCCACTTTGACACGTACCACCTACCTAAGCATTGTTGCAGATCATGCGCACCCTTTCATGGAAATTCTTAACCCTGATGGCTGTGGAATTTTTTAAACAGGATAATGTGCCATGCCACCAAGCAACAAATGGTTCAGGAATGGTTTGAGGAGTTTGAGGTGTTGACTTGGCCTCCAATGAGAGGAAAGACATCATCCAGGACCAAAAGGAGAAGTCCAGTAGCTTTTTACTAAAGCTATTTGGACTCCTCAAGTTTCACATGTCCACAAACAGAAATTTACAATAAAGGGACTTGGATTCTGTATCTGTAAACTGTTTTTCATTTACTGTCATGTTTGCCACAAATGCATTAAAAATTTGTTTGGCAACTCCTTATGGACCACATCTACGTTGCACCATATGGAGGAGGGACTTTGGTTACGATGAAAGAGACAACGAGAAGTGGTAGATAAACTATCTACCGCTGAGGTTTGGTCAGACAGCTGACAGGGCATACTGTAGCTGCTCTCTGATGATGGAGGAAACTGAACTCTGCTTTCCTCATCTTAACACCTCCTGCAGGAAGCTGAAGCGTCCTCACTCAGACACCGTGCTCATTTACATCATACTGTCCTGCATCTCTCTGCTGACTGCAACCCTCAACCTGCTGGTCATCATCTCCATCTCACACTTCAGGTAATATTTCAGTCCCTTAATTTGGTGGCAGGAAATTTAGAATTTTGAATCTGCAGTAATAATAATTGACACTGATGTGTGTACTTTTCTCTTACCTCTCCAGGAAGCTCCACACTCCCAGCAACATCCTCCTCCTCTCTCTGGCGGTCTCTGATTTCTTCGTGGGTCTCCTCATGTTCTCTCAGATTATGCTCATCGAGGGCTGCTGGTATCTCAGTGACCTCATGTGTGTCCTCTATTACGTTTCGAACGTCATCGCTTCCTCTGCCGCGATAGGAACCATGGTGCTCATATCAATTGACCGCTATGTGGCTGTTTGCTACCCTCTACATTACTCCACCAAAATCACTCCCAAAAGGACGAGAATCTGTGTGTCTCTGTGTTGGATCTGTTCTCTCCTATTCGTCGGTATGCTGCTGAGAGACAACCTCAAAGAACCAGGGAGGTTTAATTCCTGCACTGGAGAGTGTGTGGTTGCTGCTAACTTTATCGAACAGGTTGCAGATCTCATTTTGACCTTCATCATTCCAATTACTGTCATTGTAATTCTGTATGTGAGAGTGTTTGTGGTTGCCGTGTCTCATGCTCGTACCATGCGCTCTCATATAACAGCTTTCAATCCGCAGGGCTCATTGAATGCAACTGTTAAGAAATCTGAGATGAAAGCAGCCAGAACTCTTGGTGTTGTTGTAGTTGCATTTCTGTTCTGCTTGTGCCCATATTTCTGTGTTACACTTACAGCAAATGACACTGTGTTCAACACTTCATCTGCTGCCATTGTAATATGTCTGTTCTACTTCAACTCCTGCCTAAACCCCATCATCTATGCATTTTTCTATCCCTGGTGTAGAAAATCTTTTAAACTTATTCTTACACTCAAGATACTGAAGCCTGGTTCCTGTGATACCAACATACTTTAAAGTGACATTGTCGCCTGTTGGTCTGAACTGGGCTGATAAAACTGTGACCTGAGGCCAAAAAAATTGTTTAAATCAAAGTGTGAATGCTGCCATGCACACACAAAAAAATCATAGACTATTTTGGCTGCTTCCCAGTTATCATTCGATGCTAAAGCTTTGAACCTACCTAATTTAACATAATTTAACCTAAGTTTTAAAACTCTATTCCAGACAAGCACAGTGTTTTTGAATGTGTGCTGATGTTGTTCTGCTTTACCCTTCTTGCTCCTCAAATGTGGGATTTATTCTAAAGTTGGCTTGATTGTGAAGGCGAGCACATGTGAGAACAAAAAAAAACATGGCTTTATTTTTTAAAAAGTTTGAATACATTGGCAACACATAGTACTAAGAGTTGTAATGGACCTGTCTGATGTGTGTAGTTACTTCAGGTTTTTCCATCTGAACTGATCAGAGGTCTTTGGTTCTATAATATCAGGTCTGCTTTAAATGTTTTAAATCTTAAACTGTGGATATTTAAAGTGGTACCAGTGAAATCTTATAATCATATATCAAGTAGTTTCAAGGACAACATTTCTGAAAAATGTTTCCATTGATGTACTTTCAGCACATTTTGTTGCACATTGAAATTTGTGTTTGGATGACAAAGATTAGGAGCTGTCAAAGATAAAAACCTTGAAATTTTCTACTGTTATTTCTCATCATGTCACTGATTTCAGATCTGCAGTGTTGAACATGTAGATCAAATGGTGAATATGGGTGAGCTGATGCAGGAGTCAATTAGTGAAGTTTTCTATGTGATTACACAGTGATATGAAAGGAAGCATAAGGAAAAGTTCTGACTGAAATAACAGTGAACATTTTGGACTCTGCTCTTTAACAGTTCCTCAAACAGCTGCTTTGTGTTGTGATATTTTATTTCTATCGGTAAAGCAAACATTTTCTAGTTTAATCTGCATGGAAATATGAGAACAGATTGTTCCTGATTATTGAAAAATGGCCCTTACTTCTGCAAAGACTTTCCCTCATTTACATCATTTTTGAGTTGCTGCAGAGAACTAAACCTGCTTCTGTGTTTATATTAACTCTGTTATGTGCTGCTCTTATAGATGTCTTGTTGTGATATTCTTGTGTATTTCATACATTTATTGATAAATCTAATGTCAAAATAATGTGCATTTGACTTTGTTTTACTTCATTATATATTTTTGTGGTGCTTTTACTGTGATTACTGGTTTCAGTAATGCATTTTTGATGTGCACATATTTTATTTGTAGCAGTATTTTGTAATATGGATTTTAACACATGCACAAGTTAAGAAAATATTACAGCCGTCCTACAGGTAAATCTACTCTAGATATTATTATTTGACCTCACTTACGAATTATACACAAACAATTTCTATAGTAGCTTATATAAGTGGACTAAAAAAAGGTGCTTTCAACAATGAAACAATAAAACAGACAACAAAATAACATTTGAACATTAGAAAAGATAATGTAATATATTATACAATAACCTGTCCATGGTTGGATTTAAAAAAAAAAGTTTTTAAATGGAGAATGAGAAGTAAGGCTGTTCTTGTTTAACATTGTTAGAGCTAAAATGATAAAAGCTCGCTCCCCCTTTATTTTAAACCTTTAACAGCAATTGATTACCTGATCTGAGGGGTCCTGGTGCAGAACTAGAAGTCAAAAGTCAAGAATAAGAGATGTAGCACGTGGAGATTTAAAAGAAGTCCAAAGACAAGAACCTTTGGTGAAATCTAATGTGACACTTAACTTATGACAAATGAAATGATATAAAATGTAACTTTTCGTCACGATAATAAACTCCTAAGATCCTACAATATAAATAATTGCTAATTTAATTTATGACTTCAAAAATATACATTAAAAACTAAGAAATCCAAACATTTAGTGCTTAGTTTATGTGTACCATTTTGTGTTTTATTCAAAATATTAGTATATTATCATCTTATTTTCCCTTTTATATTAGTGACATTAGGGAAGAGTGACTTACTTGTAACAGACAGAGACCTTCAGCAGAGGCCACCAAGAGATAATCTAGTGAAGTTGTGGGTTGCTTTGAGTAGGGCAGTTTGTGTGTCCCTTAAAGTTCTAAATCCAGACTGAAACTCCTCAAAAAATGTTATTATGGAACTTAACAGTTGAAACTGGTCCAGAAACCACTTTTCAAATACATAAATTAAAGTTAAACCTTCTTAAGATGACAAATAACAATACATCTCAAAATGAATAGACAGTAAATTCAAACTAGCCAATCAGATAGTTCGGCCCACTTTCTGACTGCACCCTGATTGGTCAGATCAAAGGTCGTAACGGTCAAAGGGTACAGAACCGGTTTTAGCTGGATTTTCATTGAAGCTTTTTAATTTACTGGTAAGAACCTCAACTGAACATTCAGAAAGGCCATTTTAAGTTCATGTTGTGCTCTTCGGTGTGTTTCTCTGTCATGTTCCAAGATAAAACCACAGTCTGGTTGTAAACTAAGCTTCTTTCCCAGCGTGGTGTATCTGCATTGGTAAGTGGAAACTCTGAAAGTGTAGCCAGCTAGCTTAAAAAGTCTGCTAGCCGTGATGCTAATTTGCGCTATTGTTAGACTCAGTGGGTCATGTCCGCTAGTTGCAGTGCTAATCAGTGCCATGTAAAATACCCGTTATGCTAATTCTAATGCTAATGTTTCAGCCCCGACAGTCTGGATGTCTGACTGATCTCTAATGAAAATTGTTATCTTTTTTTTTTAAATTTCCTCTGCGTTTCACAGTTTATAGATGCTTTGATGTTTTTATGTAGAGTGTCAGGTCTGACCAGCTGATTTATACACGGTGTCAAAATTATACTGATAAGAATTCATGTACATTGGATGCGGAGCCATGAACTTAGATCCTGAATAGCATTTTAGTAGACTTTTCTGTTAAAATCAACACTATTGGAGACTGCGTACGAGCTAATAAATGTGTCTGATAACATTTTAACAAATTATGTTTCTTTAACTTCCTCCACAGACTGAAGGCTGCTGGAAACTGTCTGCTGCTAGCTTTAAACTCGGCCTGCTGCTGCCATATGCTGTCGTCCGCTTTTCAAGCAATCCACGGTCCAACTCAAATGAACAGCTTGACCATCCAGCATAGCGGAACAATGTCGGTCCACATGACTGTGTACAGGTACCTTCTTCGAGGTAAAGAGCAAAATTATGATGTAACATGCCAAAATGTAGTTTTGCACCTAAAAAGAAATGCAAAGATCTTGTGATATTCTGATACGTCTGCCCTTTTTATTGGTCATACACATACATGATAAAGGTAGATAAAACATAAGTACATGTAAGCCACGGACTAAACTACATGCAGGTTTTCACATCAAACAGTCCCACAGATTTTTGTATAGCTGTGTTCAAACATGATTAGTAGAATGTCCCCAATTAGCAGTAAACCTCTACAGGAACCCTTTTCAGATTCTAACATTAACCACAGAAATATAAAGATGCTTTTACCCTCCTCCAAAATCAGTATGAAATAATCAGTGTGTCACTTTTGTAAACCTGTAAATGACAAAGGAAGAAACTGCCACACATTCTGCTGAAACATATTCCATTCAAGTGTGCAAGTATCAGCTGGTGATTTCTTTTAGGCTGTCTATGCTGCCAGGAAAAAATACTTCAGAACCCCAAAACTAGATAAAACGTGTTATATAGTGAGATAAAGACTGTTGTAGTGCATAGATGCACAACAACGATGAGTTACTCTTCACTAGGACAAAGCCAAAGCAGGAAACGGCTTGATCTTCTTGATGAAATCACATCTCTGTTGAAACCTAAGAAGGAAGAAAGTCGTTGTTTGTTGTTATTCAGTGTGTTGTGCAGATTTGTCCTGTTACCCAAACTTAAACTGGGATCATTCATCTCAAGTCATAAAATTTTTTCAAACAATTTCTGCTTGAGCATGTCTAATTATATAATATAATATTATAGAATATAATGTGGATATTTGTTCAGACATTTGTGATTCCTTAGCTGAATATGTCTAACACGTCAACATTTTTTTAAAATTTGAGGCTGTTTGAACAACAATATCTCAGGACTTAATAAAGAAAAAACCTTAAATAATCACCTATTATTTTATCATTCATTCAGAATTAGCAAATTTGGAGCTTGGTCAAAGCATCTCAGAATTTAAGTGAGTTGAAATATAAATAAAACAGTTCTAGCTGTGACGAAAAATTCTGTCTTTGCGAACGCATTTAGAAAAAAACTGACAATGCAGGAGCCACCATGTGATATTTTGTGAACCACATGTGGCTGTATTTCACAATAAAAAAGAACAAAACAAGCAGAATAGTTTTTGTTTGACATACTTCGTGACAAAAATGAAAAAAAGGCATAAACTTCATGACAATTTTTAAAAAGTGTTATCTTAGAAAGTGCTTGATAAGTCAATCTAAAATTTCATAGATACCATTTCAAATAAATCTAAAAGTTGATAAACAAGTTTAAAGGAAACCATAGTTGGTCAGGCAGAAGGTCCCTGATGATTTGAGATAGAGTAACCCATGAAAGTACTCTATTTCTGTATTTTTGGGGTTTGCCCATTGTCTTTAGGGAATTTTTCAGATATAAAATTCTAGACGTCTACAGTGAATCGTGATGAGGTCAAAATCTTGGGATATTATGGGATGTAATGACGGTGTTTCCTTGTGAGTGCATGTAATTCGTGGGGTGTGTGTGCGTGCTGCACAGCAGGGCTGTATTAACAAGCTCATGAAAGACCGTTTCAGAGATGCGTGGTGTTCATGGGATGAGTGCACAGACCTAAGAAGTCCAGGCCATGGTGATGAATGCCGGGTGTTTATCCTCATATTTTGGCAGGGCAGATCTGCGCCTTCTCTCACCCTGGCTGCAGCTCTGGGAGCCAGTTAAAAGACAGAAATTCAGTTTTAGGGGTATTTCAGCACAGACACCACAGCAGTCCAAACAAAATCACCCTTTAAATGAACAAACTGCATGTTTTGTGTCAGTATTGTTGAATTTAAAACCGTATGTGAATATATGAAAGAGTTTGGCCTACTGGGGTGCAGGTATTTCCTTGCCGGATACACAGCACTACTTTGCAGTGCAAGTAGACGTCGCCAGTCTTGCCAGTGAACTGGAACATGTTGAAAGAGAAGTAGTTGGACGTTCCCTGTCCGTTTCCCTCTGTCTTTATCGTCTCATCAGTCGGGTTGGGGCAGCTGCTCAGAAACAGGAATTAGCAGGGACTGGCCAGCAGCAACAAGGACTGTTTGATCTCCGTGAGCATCTTTGCGTGCCTCACCCGTTTATGATCAGATCGTATCTCAGACTTCCAACTGGTGAAGGTTGATTGGTTGCCCAGCAGGAGTCGGTCACTATGGCGAGCAGGTTTTCATCCAGCCCGTCCGTCTTCAGTTCCACCCAGAGTTGTTGATTCAGTTCGATGTCGGTGCTGTACTCGATGGCTTTGAGGCGGTCAGCGCTGGTGTAGGCCTTCATGGTCAGATTATAAACATATTCTCCTGAAGTAATCTGCTGGTTCACGGAGCTGAAAGGCAAAGAAATAGTTTCTAACTGCAGCTTGAGTCTACACACAGACATGAAGCTCAGTCAGAACTTCTCTTGATTAAAAAAAAAAAAAAAAAGGTGACATCTGGAACTACATGCTCTACACCCACCTGTGTTTGAGTTTGATGCCCAAACTCTTGACATCTGGCTGGCTGTAATAACAGGAGAAGTCGATACGCACTGGACCATGACGGGTGATTGGGCCAAACATGGAGATGTTCTGTGTCATGATGGTGTTCTTGTAGATGATTTGGCTGTTGTTTGCCTGCAGGTTCACATGGACACAGACATTGTTACTGCACATTCATGTGAACCTCTTGTAACAGCTGATACATTTTACGTCACATTAGGGCTGCACAATCAATGACATACTAATCCCGATCACACGTTTGGCTTCCTGCAATCAAATATGCATGACTTAACCGCAGTATTGGTGTTTAGAATTAGTTCTGTTCTTATTAAACTCTCCTGCATATTAAATCAAGCACTCCCTGAACTCACAGCCTGCTACAAGGGAGTGATCCAGATGTTTTGGTTTCAATTTATGTACAGTGACAACCTGTGAAAACTCTTAGATGTTGCAGCTGTTATCCAGAGTAGAAGAGTTACATACAACAAACAGCAGGCATGTAAAATCATATTCCTGAAGTGTAAAATGAAGGGCTAGGAGATCATCTATTAAAAATATTGTGACTGTAGTGTAAGTAATGTCAAACCAGAGCAAATCACGTGTTAGAACTGAGAATAAATCTAGTAACTAAGAGGAAACCCACCATGATCACCGTACCACAAGTGTTGCTGCTGTTGAAGCTGAATGTCACCATATGGGTCAGATTGTCCATTTTGGCTTTGCAGTCCTGATCATTCAGGTGTAAGATGGAGTAGTCGATGCCGTCGTCCTCCAGGAGACAGTTAGCCAGAGTTATCGAAGCAGATTTATCCCCACAGACGATCGGTTCACCTGAACACCCACAACAAAGCATTACGTTCACTCAGCTCCTGTCCCAAAACACTAAAACAGGAACATGCACTAGTTTTTTCAGCGTTTAAGCTCGTTTACAGTTTTATGAGGGTTTTGTTTTTACAGTGAATATCTTCCTGAATGTTAATACAGGAATGAAAGAACACTGGGAAGTTAAATGGCTCATCAATAGTACTGTGACATGTCTATGGTTGGCCACGCAATGTTACAACACAAGGCAGTTTTAGTCCGTCAAACTGAAACAAAGCAAGATTTTTTTCCATTAAGTTAATGATGGCACCTCATCATTGGGTGTAAAAACATCAGGTCAGTGTCTTGATCTGATCCTATTCCTGATGTCAGTTGATGCACCAGTTATTCCATGAATCTGAAATGGTTTTGACTCAGTGACACCATTCCACTCTGCATTTAAAGGTCCTATATTATGCTATTTTTCAGTCACGTCATGTAGGTCTCAGAAGCCCAAAAACATAGTATTTAAGTTTGTTCGCCCCAAAATCATCCTTTGTTCGGAGTTTCAGCGGTCGAAAAAGTCACTCTCACCGGCCCTCTTCAGAACAAGCTGTTTCTGGGCCTGCTTCCAGGTATGCAAATGAACGCATCTGTTCACTCCCCCTCCCCTCTCTGGGAGAGGACGCGGCTTACAACAAGCTGTCAGCCGCCTTCCACCACCAGCCGAGAGCGGGGAGCCACTCGGCGCCGTTGCCGCTAGAAGGAGAGATGCTCCGGCAGCCAGCCGCCTTCCACCACCAGCCGAGAGCGGGGAGCCGACTGGCGCCGCTGCCGCCGCTCTCCAGACGGCTGCTACCGGTGCCATGAGCCTGGTCACTTCACATGAGACTGCCCGGCACCCGCACCGAGAAGCCGAGCTCTGGGAAACGAGAGAAGAGTGGCACTGGGAGGGAACCGCCACTCCAGAACCCCCTCCCTCACCCAGGACAATGCACGCTTGTAGGACAGTGTGGCCATGCGGGGTGGAGGGGTGGGGGTGGGGGTGGGGCACAGTCAGGGGGAGGAGTTAAATCCGCTTATTTCATCATAAGCGGAACCAACTCAAACTCAGACGTTTGAGCAGGCATATTCAGAAAACGTGGTGTAGCAAGGCAGGGAGGAAACAGACAGTTTGCAAATTCAAACCTCATAATGAGCTACTGCAACACACACTACTATAAGAAAACTTTCACAAAGTGAGATTTGCATAATATGTCCCCTTTAAAGCAGCCAACACAACTGCATCAGTCATACCGTATATCACAGCCGACTTACCAAAGCTATTTGTCGGTTTATACTTGGAGGCAAAAATGGCCCGGCAGTGGCAGCGAGTTTCCCCACTGATGTTGTCTTCACCACAGAACTCATGATCACTGCAGAGCTTGTCCTGACAGGAGGTTTGAGGAGCAGCAGCTGCAAACACACGGACAATGAAGGATTAATCAATTTGAAACGCTGCAGGAAAAGCTGCTGAGAAGAACACTGCTTATTTAAAAGTGTTTATTTACACAAACTAATCAAATTTCTAGTCTGTTATCATTTCTTCATCAAATAGTTTTTGATGCAAGAGCAATGTGAATATTATGGTTACATTGTTCAAGTCTGACTTCATCTTTGCAGTGCACTAATGTAGTCAAACAAATCGCAGTTGTAGGAGATTTTCTGCAGTAGAGGTGGGCGATAAGACCAACAGGTCAAATTACAATTTGTTTTTGCAATCTAGAGAAAATCACTTGAAAATAAAGTGAAAAGCTACTTAAAACAGAATTACATCTGCAGGCAAGTAAAAGGTGGCACAAAACTTCAAAAGCTGGAAAAGAGATGTCTTGTAATTAAACAGTTAAGAGTTCATGTCAGCGTATTTTGAGATGTAGAACGCAGTGAGACACGGTCTTACAGCAGCTGGTGTTTAACCTCCAGTCCTTCATCGTGACATTGCTGAGGTGCTTGCAGACCCGAGCATAGGCGTCCGGGAACTGGCACATGAGGCCGTCCACTGGAGAGTATTTGCATAAAGTTTGTGTGCAGGCAGTGATGAAGGGCTGTGGGTCGATGTACATGTTGCAAGCAGTGAAGGGAGTCCATCTCAGGAGGTTACACCTGTTCCACCGGTTCAAAAAAGCAGAAAAAGGCACAAATTTCCAACAATAGACGAATTATTGTAATAATAATGTGTGTAGGTTCTGTTTTTGTGCAATTCTGTGACCTGAGTGAACTTTGTATTTACCATTTAGTGGAGGCGTTGCAGTTGATTGTATTGTCATCAGCATCGTCATATTTTATCTCACAGCTGTGGGGAAACGAACAACATAAGGTCAAAGTCTGGCCATAGGTTCACAGTAGAAGGCAATAGTAGTCCATGAGATGTTTGAGATCTTACTCATTGGAACTGTGGTCAGAAACCCTGTCTTCACTCAGAGTTCTGCTTGAATTACCACATAAACCGTGCACAGGTGCTCCACTTGGTCCTGGAGAGTTTCAGGAGAGGATGTAAGAAAGCTCAATGAACGTTTACAGTGGACTTTTGCTGTATTTATGTATAGTATTTATGTTACAGATCCTGTTTTGAGTGTCAGTGTGCATAATGCACACATCACTTTTACATTAGATCACATTGTTAGTGATCTGATGTAAAACTAGAGAATAAAACACACTTATTATTAACCATCCAAAAGTTTTGTTTTTTGGAACTCATGGAATTTAGTAATTCAGTAATAAATTAAAAATACAACCAGAAAAGGCACATCAAACATGTATCCCTCACTATGACAGACTCCCACCTATTTAATGATTAATCTACATTTACTCTGAGTCAAATCCAAACTGATGTGAAGGAAATCATTGGTGCTTCTACGTTTTGTTCAAACTGATGGACAAAAAGTGGATTTTAAACTTTACAATCAGCAGTTTGTTTATCACAGCACAACAACCGACATGCAGATCACCTATAAGCAGCAGCTGACTTGCAGTGGTTTAATCTGCTGAAAATACTAGCTTTCTATGTTGATTTAGAATTAATTGAGGCAAAAAGAGCTGGAGATGTGTATAGTGGAACATTCATTAAACCTGGACCATTCATGATTGTGTCCCATATGCTGTTTTAATCATTTGTGCCTGATTAGGCCCTTTTTACTGTGTGGGGGCATGCAGAGACTCAACCTCCATGACGTCTTTATCCCCAACACCTGTCGGGTTGGGGTGAATTTGACACCATGACTCAGCCCACCCCCCACCTGAGCAGATGTTCAGTGAACCAGAACACCTGTGTGAGTGTGCATGCTCATTAAAGTCATTCCTGTCTCATCTGCAAAGAGAAAGCTGCCTTTGTGAAAGCTTCTGTTTGTGTTTGATGAATGAGGGAGAGTAGAAGAACATGGTAGGAACTATAATTTCATCACATCTGCTGGACCGCCTTCAGGCTTCAGGGTTTCATTAGTGCGTACCTGTCATGTGGATTAGTGCGGTGTCGCCATCAAAGTGGACAGAAACGGTGTAGTTGGAGGCCGATATCTGAGCAGTCACCCCTGTCCGGTCCTTGGAGAGCTCCACACCATGGACCACCTGAGCTGTGGCCGTGAGTGTCAGTACTGTGTTGTTCAGCTTCATCACCACAGATAAACAAAGCAGAGGACAAATTTACTCTTTTATTATTTGTAATCACTTCCTGTCTTTTAAATGACATGACAGGAGAACCGAGAAGTTACACGTCAAATGTTATTGGCTCTACCGAGGACTCAGAGTGTGGAAGTGCCAAAGAAAGCCACCATATTTGACATGTAGAGCTTCCTGTCACAGCGTGCTGTGGTCTGCCCTCCAGGGGCTGAAGGGAAGCAATACTCCAGATTTCCTTCCTTTCAATACCCTACTAGGAGTTTTATAAGCCATATATATTGTGTGGAAATGCACAGAGTAGTGATATTTAGACAGTGGACAAATTCCTGTCATGACAGACTCAGTTTTTAAAAATTTTTTTTTGGTGTTTTCTTTATTTCCAGCACATTTCTGTTTTTTGTTGTGCACTTGCTGATTTTTTATTTTTTTGTGAATTCTTCACTTGTGTTAAATCAAGTACAGCTTAGTGAAGATGTATATATTTTAGTATATACTTGTGTTATGTGCATTTTCATGTGTTCAGTCAGATTGGACTGCATTAAACTTTCAAGGGTCCATACACTATAACGAGGAATGTTTAATAATGGTTAATTGATTATTGGTGTTAAGCATTGAACCGGTTAATAATTTACTAACTGATAAGACAGTCTTGCATTTCATTTGTTAAGTGGGTAGTTAGTGTTACCAATCTTTAAAGAATGGGTCTTAAAACCAGCACAGAAAGGCTCTAAGCATGTATATCATAATAATCACTAACCTTTAACGAAGTGATCGCCACAGACTCTGGCATTCTTTGACTCCGCTCCCTTCAAACTTAAGGAAATGTTAGTGAGCCATTTTTCTCTGCATCTTTTCATAAAATCCTTAGTGCGAGGCCCTTTTTTAATCTCTTCACGAGGAACCCTGAAGTATCCTTTATCAATTTCGCGATTTGATCGATTAGAACAACCTAAAACGACACACGCAAAAGGCATTTTTGACCGATGAGTGAACGTTAGCCACGCTCGCTGCAGTCAACAATCAGCTCCGCTGACCACCACTTCATGATATGCATAGGTAATGAGGAGGATGTGACGTCATTTGCAAGCCACCTATTCTTCAAACATGTCTGAATTCTTTCTGTTTTTGTCTTGACTAATGTTAAATGATGGGGGACACATGTACAGCCTACATTAGGGCCTGTGACCTCCTTCATCAGCAGCTGCCTGGAACAGCACATCATTACCTCCGCCAAGGAGGTTATGTGACACCCGGCGTTTGTGTGTCCGTCTGTTAGCAAGATCAGTCATTCCAACTCAAAAACACCTGGGCAGATTCAGATGAAATTTTGAGGGGATGTAGACTATGGTAAGAGGAAGAGCTGATTTAATTTTGGTGCCAATCCGGAAAGGATCCTGGATTCTGGTTTTTTAGTATGTTTTTTTTAGTGTGTGGTCCAAAATATGACAAAAACATCATAGATTAGTATGTCGTCCAACAAATTGGAGCAAGGTGTCCAGATAGCTCAACTGGTTAAGAAGGTGATTCATAAACAGAACTGTGTCAGAGATGCAGGTTTAATTCCAGGTCATGATCCTTTACTGCATGGGTTTCCTGTTTTCCTCTCTAGCCTTGGTGGAGGTCTGCGCTCTCTCTGAGTGCTTTTGTAGTTAATTTATGAGGTCTGAAAGATGTGGTGATTTCTGAATGTAAGTGTGTGCTCCTTAACATAATGGTAGGACTATCGCAGTACTTACCTGAACTCTCCCGCCTTGTTCCAGAGAAATCTGAAGGCCTTTCCCATCCAGCTGCAATATCACACGGTCCACGAAGCTAACATCTCTACGGCGTCTTTCCTGGAAAACCCCAAACACCTGGAACCCTGGGATGAGCGAAGGTTTCAGGAGACTGTATCCACAGCGATCAGGAACAGAGTGAACTCTGCCTACGAAATCGATGACGATGGAGCCGGCCACAGTGCACACAGTGTTCAAGATGCAGCTGAAAGAGGCATGGACAGAAAAAAACAACGTTGGCGTTAGGTAAGTCTGACACACTGAAAACACTCTGCATTTTCCAGTTGGTTGGTATTGGCCAACGAGAGTTTTCCACGTCTGCAACCCATGTGTTGTAAATTTAAATAATTTACTAACTAAAGGCCATTCACAGAAGACTTTGTCATGATGCCACTTAGCAAAACATCCACAATGCTCTCTGCTTACCAACACATAACTTGGTATGGATTAACTGGGAACATGACATTGGGCATCGGCAGACAGAAAATACTGAGTGACTTTGATCGAATCGAGGGAAAAGAAAAAAAATACTGGATCAAGAAATCTGTAGAAAATGCAAATTCCTGACAGGAAGATGTGTAAGCTGGCAGATGTGACAGTGTAGAGGTCAAACATCACAGTATGTTTTAGATTTTCTTTCCCATCAAGCTGGTTATGTTTCAGTTGCATGTGATAAACTGTTCTGTGAAAGGGGCAGAGTTAGGATAACACCAACAGCCACATTCATGGGGCGTACGTCAGGATGAAATGCACCAAAGTCCTCCTTGATGAAGTCCTCGTCAAATTTGTATTTTGTTAAATTTTAGAGAGTCTTTCTTTGGATTAATCCCTTCATTATTTACCTGCCATTGCCTTGGCAGCGCTCCATTGGACCACAGTCACTGACAGCAGTAGCGACTCCATTGACATCACAGGTTACAGTAGAGCAGATGTTTGGGTCCTTTACTGTTGTATTTGTCTTATAAACAACACCTAGAAGTTAGGAAAATATGTTGGTGAAATAACTAAAACATTTTAATAAATGACAGTTTTGTTTTTCAGGCCTTAAATTCCACCTGACAGTCTGCAGCCACTCATATCTGTGACGACGCCTTTATTCGTTTGAGCAGTCTGGAATTTTAGAGTAGAAACTGTAAGGCCATTTACCAGTGCATCTGCCTCCTGGAAAGTAGCAAAAAATGTCCAGTTTAAACACAAATAGAACAAATATGACTCCATGTTCAATGTTTAGATTTAGTTAATGTGATATATTCACCTGTGAGAACATATTTACACTAAAAGAGATTCATGGACACTTTTATGACCACCTGAATGCAAATTTGTAGGAAACACCTACCACATCAACATTTGTGTACCCAGAATACGTCTTGATTCCCAGAATTGCTTGAGTCCCTAAGTTGCCAAGCTCAACTTGTCCAATCTGACAACAGGGAATTACATTTACTACTGTGCTGCAGTAAAGCAGGAAATACACGTGATAGATAGACAGACAGATACTTCATTAATCCTGAGGGAATTTCAAGTGTTCAGCAGCTTGCATACAACAACGTAAAATAACAAATAGGCAGGTTAGTAACATTAAAATTAAAGGTTAGGATGTACTCTGAAAGGTGGTAACACGTGTCAAGAGAATTCACAAGAGTGGAACTGACACTCACTTCAGATTGTTGGCTGTCTTTCAGTGGTATTACGTTGACACATTTCCCAGCATTCTTCAGGTTTGGCAGAAGTTTGTGAACCCCTGACCCAGTTGGTATTTCTCTGGTGAGCACTGCCAGGCCACCTCTGTCAGCTGTTCCTCCAGACATTAAAATACAGTCGTTTTTGATTCCAGGTGTGTATAAGCCATTGAAGCAAACTGCAAATCTGTCTGCACTGAAGGCCACCTGTTCACAGGGAGGAGACGCAAATAACAAACACCAGTAACAAGAGTATTTTTAAAGGCTCATTTTACATTCATGCACAAGCTGATAAGCAAAATTCTATTCTAACGCATTAACTGGTTTTCATGATAAACCTCATGATAATTACTGAAGTGTACACTCGCGTTTTAGTGTCGTTAAATTCACAGGTGTAGGTGCCTTGCCTCACCTGAGGTCACCACTAGTAACTCCTAGCCTGTCATTGCTTTATACACACCCAGGAAGTTATCGTTCCACAAAGAACGAAACATCACGAGTTACAACAATGAACTGTCTGACCTAATTATTGTTTTACTTCTCAGTGAGTGTCTTGTGGTTGTTTTGAGTGTCTGTTGTTGCGTTAGATTGTCACAAAAAAGAAAATGCAAAGATTTTGTGTAGATGCATTAAGTTCAAGTACTGTCAGCCTATTTTACACTGAACAGTTTGCGTGTGCTGACATTTTTATTTGAGCTGTAACTATATTAATATGGTCTTTTTGTATTTGTCATGTACTAATAGTATGGGGGGGAATCATCCAACCATGTGTTCATTAATCAACCTAACCACCATCATCTGCATCACAAACAGCTGGAACAGGTTTCTG
This sequence comes from Acanthochromis polyacanthus, assembly GCF_021347895.1. Taxonomy (NCBI): domain Eukaryota; kingdom Metazoa; phylum Chordata; class Actinopteri; family Pomacentridae; genus Acanthochromis; species Acanthochromis polyacanthus. The sequence goes on along the minus strand of NC_067126.1, from coordinate 3,303,771 downwards.
GATCTGATACATCACCTTCTCATTCTGGTGTTGGCAGAGGCTTTCTGCACAGAAACTGGAGACAAAAAGACATCCATGTATTTTTTAAAAACATGACAATCTGTATTACTCACGTAGACTTTGTCATATTTCTGTCCGTAATAGGTGATTGGACACGAGGTGATGTTCATCATCCCAGAACTGGTGAAAGCCTGGTTTGTTGCAGCAGCACCTGAAGATATGGAGACACAGGCTTCTTATGCAATATCTCACCAACCACCCAGAGACAAGGTACTTCACACGACACTGACATTTTTAAGTGAGTTTGCTTTCAGTTCTATGCATTAATCGCTGTGCAGTTACGCCGCGACAATCTGCTTGTAAGCCTCTCCGAATTTGTGAACTTCTACTGTGTAGCTGACGGGTGGCTGCAACTGGACATTTCTGTCTGTCTCTTTGCAGTAAATGTTTAAAGAACTCAGTGTTGACTCAATACCTGCTCACTTATTTGCTAATAGTAATTTGAACAAGTTTCCGAATATCTTCAACAAATTCAACACATTGTAGCTTGAATCCACAGGTAAAGTGAAGTGCAGAAGCAGCAAGTTGCTCTTTTACTGGAGGTTATTTGCCTTAGTATTTTTTTTAGCGGGGCTCAAGAACTCCTTGGCTGCTTTGCAACTTCCACAAAAGGCTGCAAATGCATAAATCAGTGTACTCAATAACTGCTCACTTTACAGTCACTGACAGTTATTTATTACTATTTATATTTATATTATGCAGAATTTCATTGACAGTTTTGTTGTCTGTAATTGTCACACCTTTGCTAACCTCTTCCTGTGCGTACACCCCTTTAAAATGACATATTTAGCACATCATACTTTAAATCTGTAGACAGAGCAAAGTATAAAAACAACAAATTGCTGTTTTATGGGAGCTTTCTTGCTTGAGTATTTTTTATCCGGGCACAATAACTCTTTGTCTGCTTTACTACTTCCAAAAAATGCTGTACTAGGATAAAGACCAGTGTGCTCAGTATCTACTATTTCAACATGTGGAATGTCTTACGGTAGATGTCCACTAGATCCGGCCATTTCCCACATCCCATTCATTGTCTATGTGAAATGCATCGTGTTGCATGCCGGTTCCATTGCGGTGCATATGGAGTTGTGATCCGGTGCGTCTCCCTGGAGCAGGCTGCAGCTCATTTGAATAAAGTAGGCTCAACTTCTACTTTATGCAAATTCGATGTGGAGTGCGGAGACCCAACGCATCGCAAAACTTTCGTCAAACATCTAAACTAGACGTTGAACTAAAACGAGGACAGATTCAGCAGCTGCACAGGTTATTTCTCGCCTCAAATACTTTTCTCTCAATTGTTTTCGAAATATAAGAGAAAGTTTGCGGCCAAGCTGCGATGTTGGTCCTACGCATCTGCCGGACCACTTAGTGATCGCCCACCAAGCGGGAGATTTTCAGATGCCATGCATTTACATGTGGGGAAAATGGAAAAAAAGTGTTTGAGCTGAAAGCATTCTTACCTGCCAGCATGCTGAATACAGCCAGGTGAACCAGGAAGCAGAACATTTTGCTGACCTGAAAGGCAGTCAGAGCGAACAGTCTTCACATCAGAGCTTTTTAAAATCAGGCCCACTACAAAAATCCTTACAGATTTGCACAGATGAATACATTTTTACAAAAACTGAATATTGTTTGCTTCTCCATTGTGAATAATTCAAGGTCAAGGTTTACTTCATTGTCTCCCGTGGGAGAAATTTGTTTCAGACAAAGGTAAAAGTAAGCTGCACAGCACACATAGAACAGAACACATACTACTAAAAACACGTAAGATAGAAGACTTGTAATAAATAAGTTAAAATAATATAAATAAAATACAAAAATACACACATACCCCCTTACATACATGTCACACATCCCTTTATACACAACACTTGGCATGTCATAATACTCTGTACTTGAAGCAAAACTTGCATCTTTTATATCAGTTAATTACTGCCTGTCAACCATTTACTTCATTACTGACAGGATAGCCTGAAGCTGTCGTCAGGGTAGTTTCGCCACCTTTACTTTTGAACTCTTATCTTGCTAGGAGCTTGATATTTCAGAACAGACTCAGCTGTTCAGATCTTTCATCTTCGAATATGATAGTCCTTACCAGCTTTATTTTATATTGGTGTATGAATCAAGTGAAAAACCATTTTAAATTATAAAATTCTTCTGTTTTTACATGCTTGTCACCATAAAATGCCAGCAGTAGATGTGATTGTCTGCAAACTGGTAATATCAGAACAACAGTGAGGCAAACTTTATGACTTGGATATTGGGGGAAAAATATGTGCTTAGTGAAATCAAAGTAATTATGATATCCACCGAAGTGTTCACATACTGTAGCCTACCTGTAAACACGGCAAACTCTTGCCTCTCCCTGCTTGCACACATGTGACTTGTGCTCATCGTTTGATCCCAATTTTGACAAAATTTGCACAGAAATGCAAATTTGTATAAATTTTTATTCCATGTTGTTTCAGTCTCATGCTGGAGACAATGCAAACAGAATTTTAAATCCATGTTATTGTTTGGTACAGAGTGAGCAAACTGGTATCATAAAGGGTCATTTCTGCTGTACGTTAGGGTGTCTGTTATGAAACAATGAAGGACTGTGTTACTTATCATGGATTTTGTTGTAGAGATGTTCACATATCTACAGGGTGACCCAAAAGTATGGAAACAAATGAAAAGTCTATAATCCAAATAATAAAATGTTATTTCAGTAAATCAGTGCCACAGATATATTCAGAAGAATATCAGATTGGTGTAAAACAAACATATTTCAACATGTTCATGTTTGTTTCTTATACAAAGACGTGAACGTTTCCACCACCTGGTTACACTGGTATCTTCTGGAATGTATCTTCATTCATGCTTATGAAGGTTCCTCAAACTGGCCAGTAAATGTTGCCTCATAGTGCTTTTGGATGTTTAGAAAAATGAAAACTGTCAGACACTTTACCATCCAGAGTTCTGAAATCTGACACTGATGGCCTGCATTTAGAAGTTCTGCTCCAGCATACCTGGACCGTATGCTTCTATTCATTTTATTCCCAGTTATTGCACTCGGCAAATGCTATGCTTTTAAGTTATTTTATTATGCTATAACAAAAATGGGTAAAATAAGAGTGAATTCATGCACCCCCAACTGAAACAGACACTGCAGTTAAACTTTGTTCCCAAACTTATGGTTCACCCTGTAGATATCAACATAACTGTACATGAGGAATTCAAACCAAAGTCATGGGAGTGAAGATGGGTGCAGAGCTGTAACTGCAATTAAAAATCACATAAATTAAACATGTCTTTTTTTTGAGGCTGTCAGTTTGTCACAAACAAGCAACTGGTGTTGTTGGAAAAGACAAGCTCTGCGATTTAACGTACTTAACGCGACACATCGCTGCACTAAACACTGAGACAGCAGCACAACCTAGAAGAAGGGATGTGGATTTGGAGGCAAATTGTACCCATGGATCTCTGAGGGATAAACAGAGATAAGATGTGTCGCTCTCTGCACAATCCATGGCCTCGACTAAAAATTTCTTCAAAAATGGACATAAAGGAATGCATTAATTCATCAGTTCATTAGCAGTACCCTACATCTGTAGTATATTTTGTATTTTATTTTACTTTTTTATTACAGACGACTGTCCTTAAAGCTTTTAGAAGAGGCAGAAAAGTGAAAACAGGTTCAGACATAAAATGAGCCAAAAGTCTTCAGGTTTCTTACCGTGTGGAGGAATTGTGGGAGAAAAGTGAAGCTGAACTGCTGTGATTCTAAGGAGAGGTTTCCCTGGAAGCTTCAGGTCTCAGGTGAGTGGTGTTGAAAACAGTGGTGAATATCTATAGACATCTACAGCTGTGTTTACTCTCAGCAGAGGGAGGATACTCTCACAGATTGTTGTGGTCTTTTGTCTTCTCATACTTGCTTCTGTCACAGAACATTCCAGTTTCCAAATACTCTATAATTAAGTGCCTGTTACTGATGAATGCAGTGATAACAACATATCAGATATCAACTTTTTTTTGTTGATGGTGTATTATTGTCACAATGAGTTCCATTTAGAAAGAGCGTAGTGTCTTACTCGCCTTAATTATTTAACGTGATGGAATCTTTAATGTGTTAGCAATACTAACAACATTTTAGAATAGATCTTTATTGTCACTGTTACAGAGAACAATCAAAATCAGTTTGGTGTTCTCCGAATAGCAGCATTGAAAATAGACTATTTAACACACTAAAAATATATACAACCCTAATTGTATACAACATAAGAGCAGTATACTACACTAACAACATTTTAATTGATCATGAAGAAATGCAGCTTAATGAAAATCTCAAAATGTGCAACAGTGCTGTTGCAACATTCATGTGAAAATGTACTTATTCTGATTTGTAATTGTTAGTTACAGTTTGGGTTCTGGTTCACAACAGATGATCACTAATACCTCTATTGTTAGATTTCAAAAGGCATTTTGTGTGTGCGTGTGAAATCTGTACCTAGTTGACACGTGGTGTGTTTAACAAAAGACAAAAGACAATCATCCTTGAGCTCAAGTGTTCAGGTCAAATCAAGACAGATCTGTTTTTGGAATGTAACAGGACAGGAAAGAGTTTGACAGTCCATTCTAGTGTCAATAATCACTTTTACATACAAACACTGTGGCAGGTTGGACCGAGAAACATTCGCTGATTGAGGCAGTGACTTTTTGAGCCAGAAGGTCAGCCAGGAAAACCAGGAAAACACCTCAAACGGCATTACTACCTAACACGTAAAATGAAAACGGAACCATTAAACATGAGGAGATAAAAGCTTTATTGAAACATTCAACTCTGTAGAGATATATTTATCTAGACCTTTGGGTTTGCATGTTCAGTGACATCAGTTTCCTTCTTATTCCTTCCTAGTAGAGACTGCACAGTGTTTTTTTTTTTTATAATATGCTGGCCTCAGAGGAGTCAGAATCAAAGATCTTTAATGTAAGAATGAGCTTAACAGATTTCATAAACCAGGGGTAGCAAAATGCATAGATCACTGGGTTCAGACAAGAGTTACAGTAGAACAACCAGAGCTCTAAGGGCACTGATGTAACCACAAACAAGCTGTTCTGGTCTACGAGAGAGGAACAGTAAAATGGGCAAAGACATGTCAGAAAGGCAATGATGACTATACCGAGAGTCCTGGCTGCTTTAAGCTCTGATCTCTTGGTGTGAGCAGTCTCTGAACCCTGGAGTGTGATTGCTGCAGTATGAGAGTGTATGGCACGAGCCTGAGACAACGCCACCACAAATACTCTGCCGTACAGAACTATGATGACACTAACGGGACCGATGAAGGTGAAAATTAAGTCAACAACTCCCATCATGTAGCTAAGGACAACCACACACTCTCCAGAGCAGGAGTTATACCTGCCAGGCTGTTTGAGGTTGTCCTTCAGTAAGACACCGTTGTATAGGATTGAGCAGGCCCAGCAGAGACAGGTACACACAGTAGCTCTTCTCATAGTGACTTTGGTGTGATAATGCAGCGGGTCACAAATAGCCACATAGCGGTCAACCGATATCAGCACCATTGTTCCTACTGAGGCCGAGGTGGTAATGTAGTCTAAAGCACAGTACAGAGTACACAAGACATCACCGAGGAACCAGCAGCCGTCTGTCAGGATAATCTGAAAGGACATGAGGAGGCCCACACAGAAATCGGAGACAGCCAGAGAGAGGAGGAGGAGGTTGGTGGGAGTGTGAAGTTTCCTGCATCAAAAGAGGAGCATATGCATTATCATATGTATCCACTATAACAATTAAATATATTAAATATATTTGTGTGTGTATATATATATATATATATATATATATATATATATATATATACACAAATATATTTCATAATTAAAAGATCATGGCAGTGCTTAAAATGGCAGATCAATCCATTATCACTTCTAAAAATGTTCTTTTGCGTTAACTATTCATTTCTACACATGGATTAGATTACTCGCTTAAGTTGAATAAATGTGTTGCTACTTGAAGTGGGAGATGAAGATGATGACGAGCAGGTTGAGGGTTGCAGTCAGCAGAGCGATGAAGGACAGCAGGATGTAGATGAACACGGCCTCAGTGTGTGGACGCGTCTGCTTTGTACAGGAGGAGGTGAGGTTTGGAAAGCAGAGTTCAATTTCACCCATCATTAGAAAAAGAGATGCTGCTCAGCTTTGGCAGTGTTGTGAACAAACCTCTATTATTCAGCTGTTTTTTTCTCTTTTCTCCACCTCCTCTGTACATCCTCTTGTTCTACGACAATGTTTTAGTCCCTCCTCCTCATTCATTTTCAACTTTCACCATCTTCTGTTAATGAACGTTGATGTGATTTCCAGAGTCCCCAGTTAGTCACAATGTGAGTCAAATGTTGCACAATAGAGAAAACCCTATAATTCCTAATAGACGTAGTGGAAGAGTACATTCTTTATGTGAAGGACCCAAACATTGACCTGGATCCGGTAGTGACCGATTGGGTTTTCTTTTTCTTAGCATTTAGATGAGAAATGTAATCCCTCCAGCAGTCTCTGAACCTGTCCCAGGGGCTTTTCCAATTGAGGGTCCCTGTAAAAACTTCTAAAAAGAGACATCCCAGAAGCATCCTAATCGGATGCCAAAACCACCTTAGTGGACTTGTTTCAGTTCAACAGAGCAATTCTATAAGCTTCTCATCCTGTCTGTAAGACTGAGCTCAGCCACCTTTTGGAGGAAATTTGCCCCCCTGCCACGGAAAACATCCTGACTGCAGTCTCATTCTTTCAATCACTTCCTCTAAACTTATGACCATAAATGAGGGTTGGGATGTATAACGACTGGTCGATCCAGAGCTTTTTGTTCTGGCTCAGGTCCGTCTTCACCCTGACAGCCCAGTATAAACCCCCCACTGCTGCTGGTACAGCACGAAGCTGTCTGTCCCAGAATAGTGTCTCTGGAAAACTGCAGCAACAATGGACATTTTTACTTTTCACTGTTACTGAGAGTAACAATGACCCAGTGACCCTGATATATTGAACCTAAACCAAATTGTTTTTCTTTCCTTTTTTTTTTTTTTTTTAATAGTTTTCCAACAGTCTCAGAGGACTTCCCAGTGATGCTGAGCACTTGTTGGCTGCTGGTTCTTCACTGTGTGATCCAACTCCCCTCAAACCATCTCAGTTGGTTTTGGGTCGGGTATTTGTGAAGTCCAGGTCATCTGACGCAGCACTCATCACTTTCCTTCTTGGTCAGATAGTCCTTCCACAGCCTGGAGGTGTGTTTGGGGTCATTGTCTTGTTGAAAAACAAATGATTGTCCCAGTAAGCGCAAACCAGATGGGATATCGTGGTGCTGCAGAATGCTGTGGTAGCCATGCTTGGTACATGTGTCTTGAATTTGGAATAAATCTCCAACAGTGTCACCAGCAAAGCACCCCCACACCGTCACACCTCTTCCTCCATGCTTCAGAGTAGGAACCATGCATGTAGAGACCATCTGTTCACCTTTCTGGTCTCACAAAGACTTTGCATGTGGAAGCAAAAATCTCAGATTTGGACTCTTCAGACAAAAGAACAGATTTCTACTGGTCTAATGTCCATTCCTTGTTTCTTGGCTCAAACAATTCACTTCTTCTTGTTGTTCATCCTCAGTAGTGGCTTCTTTTTGACCACAGAGGTCTGATTCATGCAGTTTCCTCTGAACGGTTGATGTAGAGATGTGTTTGCTACGAGAACTTTGTGAAGAATTTATCTGGGCTCTAATCCGAGATGCTGTTTATTTGCGGTTTCTGAGGCTGGTAACTCCAATGAACTTATCCTCAGCAGCAGAGGAGACTCTTGGTCAGCTGCCTCGTATCAGTAGAAGCCTGCATGAGGCGTTTATGGACTGTTGTTGCATAGTATCAGTAAACAGATTTTCAGTGGAGCATTCGGGATGCAGTTGTATTTAGATTTTGCTTCAATAGAAGATGCACTAATTTCAGATAAAGAAACCTTATTTTAAGTGTCGTATTAGTTTGTACATCAGCAGGAATGTAGCACAACATAGAAGTGAATGCAGTGGTCTGTTTATTCACATTTCAATATGCAACAAAACATAATTTTGCCCCTAAAATAAATGAGTGATTGTGATGTCAACACAGATCAAAATATTCATGTTTTTCATTGTGGTCATGATTGTGCAACCCTAATTTACAAAACCGTTTAACATTAAGAATTATGTTATCAATTATATGTTATTATTATTGTTGCTTTAAAAGAGTTGTCTTACAGTGGGTACAGAAAGTATTCAGACCCCTTGAAATTTTTCACTCTGTCATTGCAGCCATTTTCCAAAATCAAAAAAGTTCAATTTATTTCTCATTAATGTACACTCAGCACCCCATCTTGACAGAAGAAAACAGAAATGTAGAAATTTTTGCAAATGTATTAAAGAAAAGCTGAAATATCACATGTTCAGAAGTATTCAGACCCTGTGCTCAGTATTGAGTAGAAGCACCTTTTCAGCTCGTACAGCCATGAGTCTTCTTGGGAATGACGCAACAAGTTTTTCACACCTGGATTTGGGGATCCTCTGACATTCTTCCTTGCAGATCCTCTCCAGTTCTGTCAGGTTGGATGGTGAACGTTGGTGGACAGACATTCTGAGGTCTCTCCAGAGATGCTCAATTGGGTTTAGGTCAGGGCTCTGGCTGGGCCAGTCAAGAACGGTCACAGAGTTGTTGTGAAGCCACTCCTTTGTTATTTTAGCTGTGTGCTTAGGGTCATTGTCCTGTTGAAAGGTGAACCTTCGGCCCAGTCTGAGGTCCTGAGCACTCTGGAAGAGGTTTTCCTCCAGGATATCTCTGTACTTGGCCGCATTCATCCTTCCTTCAATTGCAACCAGTCGTCCTGTCCCTGCAGCTGAAAAACACCCCCCCCACACAACATGATGCTCCCACCACCATGTTTCACTGTCGGGATTGTATTGGGCAGGTGATGAGCAGTGCCTGCTTTTCTTCACACATACCGCTTAGAATTAACACCAAAAAGTTCAATCTTGGTCTCATCAGACCAGAGAATCTTATTTCTCGTAGTCTGGGAGTCCTTCATGTGTTTTTTCAAACTCTATGCGGCTTTCATGTGTCTTGCACTGAGGAGAGGCTTCCGTCGGGCCACTCTGCCATAAAGCCTCGACTGGTGGAGGGCTGCAGTGATAGTTGACTTTGTGGAACTTTCTCCTCTCTCCTGACTGCATCTCTGGAGCTCAGCCACAGTGATCTTTGGGTTCTTCTTTACCTCGCTCACCAAGGCTCTTCTCCCACCATTGCTCAGTTTGGCTGGACGGCCAGGTCTAGGAAGAGTTGTGGACGTCCCAAACTTCTTCCATTTGAGGATTATGGAGGCCACTGTGCTCTGAGGAACCTTGAGTGCTGCAGAAATTCTTTTGTAACCTTGGCCAGATCTGTGTCTTGCCACAATTCTGTCTCTGAGCTCCTTGGGCAGTTCCTTCCACCTCATGATTCTCATTTGCTCTGACATGCACTGTGAGCTGTAAGGTCTTATATAGACAGGTGTGTGCCTTTCCTAATCAAGTCCAATCAGTTTAATTAAACACAGCTGGACTCCAATAAAGAAGCAGAACCATCTGGAGGAGGATCAGAAGAAATGACAGCATGTGAGTTACATATGAATGTCGCTGCAAAGGCTCTGAATACTTCTGACCATGTGATATTTCAGTTTTTCTTTTTTAATAAATTTGCAAAAATTTCTACATTTCTGTTTTTTCTTTCAAGATGGGGTGCTGAGTGTACATTAATGAGAAATAAAATGAACTTTTTTGATTTTGGCAAATGACTGCAATGACACAGAGTGAAAAATTTCAAAGGGTCTGAATACTTTCCGTACCCACTGTATATCCAGGTATGGACGACCTCAAACTTCCTAAAATTAAAAGGATCGTTGGCACAAAAAGTCATGTACAAAGCTTTGGAAGCTAGAGCCACGATGCCTACTGACATAATATTCTGAGTACAAACTGTAGTATCACTTCTTTAGCTCTGTCTCTCATCATTAGTGTCTGGAAATAGTTGCAGATCAAAAGGAGACATTTCTGCTGCATTTATTGATTTTTGTGCATAATTATTTTACTCCTTAAGTACAAGAAAACATGACTCCAGACCTCTGTCATCAATAGACAGAAACTGCTGTCACAGCTAGACACTGAAAGGCTTCAACAGAAGGCTTCTCCCCAGACTGAAGAGTGGATATCCAGGGCCACTGGGAGTTACCTGACAGTAGCAGTGCTGTTCCAGAAATCGTTTTTCTAAACAGACACTATGTTCTTTAATTTTAGCGAATATTTGTGTTGCACAATGTGAAGTTAAAAATGAAAATTTGATTACAAGTACAGTATTTTTTAACTATTATCCATAAAAATGAATGCATTTTTCTTAATTATTTTAATGGGGTGTCTTAGTTGCTTATATTTTAATGCGACTTAGAAAAGATGGAGATTGCTTTTGTTGTTGCTAATTATGTATCTAATTCAGCTTTTCTTTCCGTAGCTTTTTGAAATCCAGCTTCTTTATATAATGCCCAATAGACCAAAACTGTTTGCTCCAGTGACACCGCATGTAGATTTGTCATTATCGTTTTAGGTACTCAGGTATACTTGAAACCACGGGGAACAATCTTTTTGCCTTAACTGCTGCTATTTTTTTTTTTTTACAGTGAGGGCTTTCACAAACTAAAAAAGCCAAAAATGAATAATTCATGTCGTCACTTTTTCATCCAGACACCATCCGCACAATAACTTTGACGTGTTATAGACGCAAACACAATGCAACAGTCCTTTTCTCGGTAGTTTGTAGCTTTTGGCCAACTCATAATCGATGTATTACTTTTACTGTTACAGTTACTTTTCTTAATGCTGTACCTAATAGATTTTAACAGATTTCAAATGTATTTATCTGTTTATGGTAAGGATCTTATGATGTTTCTCTACATTATTTGAGCATCACAGGAGTCAGACCTCAGTATCTGAAGTGTAATGATTAGTTTAACAGACTTTCTAAACCAGGGGTAGAAAAGAGCATAGATTAGAGGGTTGAGGAGGGAGTTGAAGTAGAACAGACATATCACAAAGGCCATTGATGTACTATTGAGCAAAACATCCTGACCCGTTAGTGTAACACAAAAATATGGGCATAGACATATTAGAAACACAACTACAACAACACCTAGAGTCCTGGCTGCTTTCATCTCAGATTTCTTAACAGTTACATTGACTGAGCCCTGCGGAGTGAAGGCTGTGATATCAGAGCGCATGGCACGAGCCTGAGACACTGCAGCTACAAATACTCTCACATACAGCCCTATAATGACAGAGACAGGGCCAATGAAGGATAAAAACAGGTCTACATATCCAGCACCATAATGTAGAACAATCACACAGTCCCCAGCACAGGAGTTATACATCCCTAGCTGTTTCAAGTTGTCTTTCAGTATCAGACAGTTACAGAGAGCAGCACATATCCAACACAGTGCAACACAGATCTTTGCCCTTTGCAGCGTGACTTTGCTGGGATAATGCAGAGGATAACAAATAGCTACGTAGCGGTCAACTGAAATGAGCACCATGGTCCCTATTGAGGCAGAGGTAATCACATAGTCGAAAATATTATACAGAACACACATGAGGTCACCGAAATACCAGCAGCCATCTAAGAGCAGAATTTGAAAGACTACGAGGAGACCCACAAAGCAATCAGAGACAGCCAGGGAGAGAAGGAGGAGGTTGGTGGGGCTGTGGAGCTGCCTGGAGAGGTAAAAGAACGTTATTCATCTTTTCTGAAGATAAACAACAACAAAACACACAGACAGTATTCATAAACTTGACACTTAAACTTCCTATGATAAGAGATTAAAAAACTTGACTACTTGAAATGTGAGATGGAGATGATGACCAGCAGATTAAGAGTCACAGTGAAAAGGGAGATGCAGGACAGAATGATGTAAATGAGCATGGATACTGAGTGAGGACGCATGGTCTTCCTGCAGGAGGAGTTGAGGAGCTGTGGAAAGCAGAGTTCAGCCTCGTCAACAGGTTTCATCATGACAAAGAGGAGGTGATGAGAAGCTGCTGAGTTCTGCCAGCTTTCTGTTTTAAGACCTTCTCAGTATCACTGATTTATTCCTCCCCTTCCTTACCAACCTCCTCCCACGCTCGAAAAGATGTGGTGTTGAGCTTTGGCCCACACCCATGGGGCCTGGCCACTAGTGGTGTAATGGTACACATACATGTACTGAAAATTGGGGGTATGGGCCTTCCGGTTCAGCATGAATGTGTATTGAACAAATGCAGAACTCTGCCTGTGTGAAACTCAGTTGGAGTCCCCATGTTTCCCCCCTAGAAACTTTAGCAAAGGTCCACTGAATAGTAGTTCAACTCATGTGAACAGTGTCGCCTTGCAGTTATTGCAAATGCAGACCAACCAGAGCTTGAAAAAATTCCACGACTGTTAAATTCTTCGCTGACTGTGGATAAAGATAGGTGGAATGAACAAAAGTCGTATGCTGGTATTGTACCACTGATTTGGGTATTGCTCATGTGTTTAAGATGGGAGCACATGAAGGTGAACGTTGGTGATACAAAGGGAAAAAAGTGGTGCAAGTGCAAACCCTCCTGCTCACGGTCTCTTTGTTATGGATACTAGTAGAGCTCAAGCGCAGGAAACGACAGACACAGGTTCTTTTATGAATGGATTTAATGTTCTTATAAAGAAAACTACAAGTCCCAAAAAGGGAGAGTTACAGGAAATGATTTGTCAACAAAGACAACGAAGGTAGCGCCAACTAGAGGTTTAGCGAACTAAACACAATGCAAAACTCTTTTAGCTAAAAAGTCTGTCAATGCGTGAATAACAGCAAACACTAACTAGCCTGGTTTCAAGTTCAGTTTCTCAAAGTAACTCAGATAAAAGTCGACAAATTAATCATTCACAGAAATATTCAATCTTAACCATCTCTTACAGGTGCTTAGCTCAAACTACAATCGGTCTCCCTCAGTTGCTATTCACGGATCTTCAAAATACCAATTAGCTTCTACAGACAACACAGTTAGTCTTTCTCAGTACTTAACAACTCGAAGGTCTGGATGCTCGGACTGGGTTCCAGGGCATGATGGTAAACCACAATCGGCCGGCGGTCCGTGTGGTAGCTGGTGCTGGTTAACCGTCTGTGTGTAGACAGGACGCCGGTACTGGAACGCTCCAGCTGAGCCTCCTCAATCCAACAATGAACGAAGAAAAACAGATGATCTGTAGTGCAGCGGAGACGAGAGCGGCTGATCCGGAGACTGAAGAGAGGAGCAGAGAATGCATTAGGATTGAGTAAGAATGAGTAGAGGAAAAGTAATCAGGTGAGTGATTACAGGAATGGTGGTGGCTATTGCTTAGCTACGATCCGGCACAGTGAAGCGAGCAGCGTCTGCTTATAAAGGAGGTGGTGAAGATCTGCTGAACATCTCCAGCTGCACCCCACGCCCACTGATCACGATTGCGGATCGAGAACACCTGTAGCCACTCCTGCCTGCCGAGCCAAGCCTAATTAAGAGGGAGAGAAAAAACACATACAAAACAAAACCACAGAACACTGCTTAACTAGAACCAGCTGCTGCTGGCCTCACAGTACCCCCTCCCTTACGGGCAACCCCAGGTGCCCGAGCCGGATGATCTGGATGGCGCCGAAAAAAATCGGCGATCAGAGTCTTATCCAAAATCCTGCCCCGAGGAACCCAGCTGCGTTCCTCAGGGCCATAACCCTCCCAGTCCACCAAGAATTGGAGCCCCCTACCACGGCGGCGGGCATCCAAAAGGCGGTTCACCGTATAAGCTGGCGACCCATCGATGACCCTGGGTGGTGGAGGGGGACGGACAGGGAGGGCCAGAGCACAGTCAATGACAGGTTTCAGCTGGGAAACATGGAATGTGGGGTGAACCTTAAGAGAAGGGGGCAAGTGGAGACGTACTGAGCTCGGGTTGATCACCCGATCCACCTCATAAGGTCCGATGAAACGAGGGGCTAGTTTGTTGGACTCTACACGTAGAGGAATGTCCTTTGCTCGGAGCCAGACTTTCTGTCCAGGTCGGTAGATGGGGCTTGGCCTGCAATGTCGATTAGCCTGCGTGGCCATCTGCTGTCCTCCTTTCAAAAGTGCCCGTCGTGCTTTCCTCCAGGTGCCTTGCATAAGACGGACCAGCGCTTGGACAGACGGGATGTTAGTATCCATCTCCTGCGAGGGGAACAAAGAAGGTTGGTAGCCCAAGGAACATAAAAATGGAGACATTCCCAAGGAAGCGTTAGAGAGTTGTGTGCATATTCAACTAAAGGGAGTCTTTCACACCAGGTAGTCGGGTTATCTTCAACCACACAACGAAGAAACACTTCCAACGACTGGTTAGTGCGCTCAGTTTGTCCATTAGATTGGGGATGAAATCCTGAGGTCAGACTAACCTGGGCTCCCAAAGCGTTGCAGAATGTTTTCCAAACCTCAGAAGTAAATTGAGGACCTCGATCAGAAACGATGTCACATGGAATGCCATGGAGGCGAAACACGTTTTGTAATAAGGTCTCAGCTGTTTCTTTGGCAGTAGGGAGTTTTGGTAGGGGCACAAAGTGTGCTGCTTTTGAAAAACGGTCAACAATAGTCAAAATAACGGTATTACCTTGAGAGGCTGGTAACCCAGTGACAAAGTCCACGGCAATATGGGACCAAGGGTGTCTTGGAACTGACAGGGGTTGTAACAGACCAGGGCTTGCCTGGTTAGAGGTCTTACTCCTGGCGCAGGTGGTACAGGCAGCGACGAACTCCTTGGTGTCAGCCTCCATGGTAGGCCACCAAAATTTGGACTGGAGGATCTCCAGAGTCCGTCGAGTCCCAGGATGACAAGCAATGCGCGAAGCATGTCCCCATAGAAGGACCTGTGGACGCACAGTAAGAGGGACAAACAGTCTGTCTGGAGGTCCGTTGCCTGGGTCGGGTTCCTGCTCCTGTGCTTGTTGGACTATGGCTTCAATGGGCCATGTTAGCGCCGCCACCAGACATGATTTAGGCAGGATGGTTCCAGGTTCTTTAGCCTCTTCAACTGGGGAGAATTGGCGTGAGAGGGCGTCCGGTTTCATGTTCCTAGATCCAGGGCGATAGGACAAGGAGAAATTAAAACGCTCAAAAAACAAGTTCCATCGTGCTTGGCGTGAGTTCAGTCTTTTAGCTGATCTCACGTATTCTAAGTTCTTGTGATCTGTCCACACGATAAATGGATGCTCGGAGCCCTCAAGCCAATGTCTCCACTCCTCGAGAGTCCAAAACACAAAACGCTAGTTTCTCTCTATGATTCTCTGCAACTAAAATCTCAGTGGGTACAGTCTTTCTAGTCACTCTTGCTAAACTTAGTCCATTCAATGAACGTGCTACCAAAGGTTGACCTAGGGGGACACTGTCAGTTGCCTGCTGATGATCACATGATTGTGATTCCACTACAAATCGACCGCTCAGGACTTATCAGTCGGAAATTATACGACGACTGAGAAGCCTTGACAGAATACTGCTCTCTGTGTGCCGGTGTGAACTCAAATGCAGCTGGATCTCAATGTCTAAGACCTGCCCCGACTCTACTTTCCATTGGCTTGTGATATTAGTTTGATTGAGTGCAAAAGCTGTGTTCCCCTCATTCCATTGGTGGACGAACTCGATTGGCAATATAGTCCTGTCCTTTTTTCTTTTTTTTTAAAAGCCAAATGCCGCTGCCGCACGCCGGAATTCCGACACAGTGCCTGACTACTGACAGAAAACATACAGTGAAGGTTTGTGTCCACTAGGTGCGTTTTTCCTGCATGTAAACTCACGTATGGTGGGCGGTCACTAGCGGGCCACAACATTGTCACATGACAGCGCTTGAGCTTCAGTGGGCCACTCGAAGTCACGTGTCCGAGCTTTCAGCTTGACAGTCCAGCAGTTCTTGAAACAGAAAGCTGGCAGAACTCAGCAGCTTCTCATCACCTCCTCTTTGCCATGATGAAAATCCTTGATGAGGGTGAACTCTGCTTTCCACAGCTCCTCCACTCCTTCTGCAGGAAGACCATGTGTCCTCACTCTGTATCCATGCTCATTTGCATCATTCTGTACTGCATCTCTCTGTTCACTGTGACTCTTAACCTGCTGGTCATCGTCTTCACGTCACATGTCAAGTAATGGAGTGCTGTATGTTATCAGTTTGTAAAGGAAGGGGGAAGTGTTTCAACATCATGTCTTAGTCTTTCATTGTTGTTTATCTGCAGGAATGATGAATAATGTTGTTCATTCAGGCATAAGGGTTCTATAAAGCGTCTTGAGACAATTTGACCTGTGACAGGCACTATATAAATAAAATTGAGTTGAATTGAAAAATTTAACCGCTCCAGGCAGCTTTACAGCCCCACTAACCTCCCCCTCCTCTTCCTGGCTGTCTCTGATGGCCTTGTGGGTTTCATCATACATTTTCAAATTCTGCTGTTAGACGGCTCCTGGTATCTCTGTAACATCATGTGTTCTTTGTATTGTTTCTGGACTATATTACAAATTCATCTCGTATCATTAGAATATAGTGGGAAAGTGCAACATTTTTCATTTTTCAAACCAATCTCAAATTCATAGAATATTTCACAGACACCCATGGAGATGTCCCTCAAGGACCCCTAAGTACTCCCACACAGTCCTGAACAGAGCTCCAATCATCTAATTAACTCAAAACACCTGCAAAGACCCTATAAATTATCGGTATGATTGAATGTACACAACTACAATCATAAGGAAGACTGTAATTTTCAGTACAAATCCACATATTGAACGAGTCGAGAAAAAATAATGTCATCAATTGTTCCAACATAGCTCAAAATAATGCAACAACCTTTCAAATCGTTAAATCGAGTTAGTCAAATAAGTTATGAATTTATTAATATCTATTGTAGGAATTAATTGTTCAGGGGCAAAAAGATGGATGAAATGATGGATAAATAGTTCAAAGTAGTGAAGAAGGGGTTGAAATATAACAAAACATAATGAATCCAACAGCTGAAAGATGGCTAAAACAACATAATAAATGTGAAATAAAATTAAAATTGGATCATTGGTTGAAATCTGCAGCTTTTTGCACTGTAGGTGTCATTGCAACTTTGACTAAAAAACACTGTAATAAATTGACTTTCCTATCATCAACAGTGTTAAATAGCATCCACTGTGTAATCCTGACAGAGAATGTCAGCACTTTGAGTCCATCTGTCAGGACTGTGAAGTTTATCACACAAACAATGCCAGGAACCACTGACAGGCAGTCATTAAAGGATCAAGAGGCTGCTTTACTCCAGGCACTGGATAATGGTTTGTTCAGGTTCACATGCTAATTATGAGGTAAGATAGGTGTCAACGGGACTATATTTAGCAGGTCAGAGAACCAGCATAACGGGTTTGTGAAACATTCCTTCTCCTTAATGGGCAATGCTGAAGAAAACGAGCTGAGAGTTGTTGGCCACCCAACTCTGTCGTCCACAAAAAAGGAGATGGAAATCAAAACAACTTGAAGTAAAAATGAGATGAGTAAATGAAATGTTGCTGGCACTGTAAGGTCAAACTAAAAGCCGAAATTTAACATATACTGTCGGTTAAACGTTTTAGAACGCCCCAGTTTTCCCAGGATTTTATTGAAATTCAAGTAGTTCAAGTTTAATGAATAGCTTGAAATGGTACAAAGGTAAATGTTTAACTGCCAGAGGTTAAGAAAAAAAGGGTAAGATTACTCAAAACTGAAAATAAAGTACATTTCAAAATTATACAAAAGGCTTTTCAAGGAACAAAAAATGGGCTAACAATTTTAAGCTGTTCTGCAGCAATGGAGGCTGATCAAGCTTTGAAAGTTGGTGCTACCTAACTTTTCTAGATTACTTCCAACCCCCTCTGTCTGCATAAAGCAGTGTTGGAACACACCGTGGAACCCTCCAGAGCATTATTAGAACAGTATTGTGCTGCAGAAAATAATGTGTTGCGATAAAAATTGAGAGGAAAAGGTAATTACCCGGAGAGACACACCATCATAACACTTAAAAATGTAGGTCCTGAAGGCCCTGTTTTGTTTAAAGAAATGTCAAATTATACAATTTATCAGTCAAAGAAATAGTGTAAACTGAAGGAGCAGTTGGATGTTCAACTCTCCGACAGCCCTGAAAATGATCCAATGTGATGTGTGACTCTGTTTGGAGAAACAACAAAATCTATGTATGCAATTGTGATGTTTCTCCAAAATGTTTTGATTCTAGTCTCATTTAACAGTTTGCCAGAAACAAACCATTTTCACAAAATTCTGCAAAAGCGAAAACATTCTGCACTCCTTGGCGCAACTGATCTGTAAAGAACAGTGAAAAATTCAATTTTCAGATGAACTGCGATGGTTGTGCCTCATACTGCTTTGGCAACATTACACTTGTACATATATTATAGTGTCATGAGCACAATCTGAATCCATATGAATGTACAAATCATTCATACAAATGTTATCCGAATTTTAAATATGGCGGCTGTGGCTCAGGTGGTAGAGCGGGTCGTCCAGTGATGGAAGGGTCAGCAGTTTGATTCCCACTCTGTCCTAGTCATGTGCTGTTGTGTCCTTGGGCAAGACACTTAACCCACTTTGCCTCCAGTGCTCTTCACTGGCGTGTGAATGTTGGTGGTGGTCGGAGGGGCCGTAGGCGCAGATTGGCAGCCACGCTTCCGTCCGCCCCAGAGTGAGAATGTGTGAGCGTTTGGTTGAATGGAAGCAATTGTTGTATAAGCGCTTTGAGTCCTCTGATGAGTAGTAAAGTGCTATATAAGAGCATGTCCATTCAAATATGTCATTTAATGACTCAATACTGCAAAGTGCATTTTTCTGTTCATGGTAAAGTGTCTCTACAGCATCTTTGCCTCACAGGAGGCAGGCTGCAGTATCTGAAGTGTTACAATGAGCTTGACTGATTTTCTGAACCACGGGTACAAGAAGACATAGATGATGGGGTTTAGACAGGAGTTTAAGTAGAACACACATATCACAATGGCAGATGTGCCATGGAGAACGATGTCTTGTCCTGTGAGAGCAACACAGTAATATGGGCACATACATATTATAAACACTACTACAACAACACCAAGAGTCCTGGCTGCTTTCAGTTCAGATTTCTGAACAGTTGCTCTAACTGAGTGCTTGTTTGGTACAAGCTGAGAATGCATGGCATGAGCCTGAGACACAGCCACCACAAACACTCTCACATACAGAACTATGATGATCGTAATAGGAACAATGAAGGAACAAATAACATCTACAAGTCCACTAATGTAATCAATAACAAAGACGCACTCTCCGACACAGGAGTTGTACCTGCCCGGCTGCTTGAGGGAATCCTTCAGAAGCAGAGTTGGAAATATTACAGAACTGATCCAGCACAGACACACACAGATTTGAACTCTCTGTTGTGTGATTTGAATAGAGTAATGCAGAGGGTAACAAACGGCCACATAGCGGTCAATCGATATCATCACCATAGTTCCTATTGAGGCTGAGGTGATGGTGTATGGTAGATAGTGATACAGAGTGCACATGAAGTCACCGAGGAACCAGCAGCCATCTATGAGCACAATTTGAAAGAACATGAGGAGACCCAGAAAGACATCAGAGACAGCCAGAGAGAGGAGGAGGAGGTTGGTGGGAGTGTGGAGATTCCTGTGGAGGCAGAACAGAAAAGGATTCATCATTATTTATCAAGAAATGATCAGTCAGATAGAAGCAAACAGCACAACATTGTCACTTCAGAAACATTTTCTTTGTATTTCTACACATCAGTTACTTGCATAAGTTGAATAAATATTTTTGTACCTGAAGTGTGAGATGGAGATGATGACCAGCAGGTTGAGAATCACAGTAAGCAGAGAGATGCAGGACAGCAGGATGTAAACCAGCGTTGCTTCAAAGTGAGAACGCTTCATCCTCCTGCAGGAGGAGTTGAAGAGCTGTGGAAAGCAGAGTTCAGTTTCCTCCATCACTGACGGGAGGAGAAACTGCTGAGATGTGATGGTTGTTTGGTCATGCAGCAGATTTATATTTTCTGTTTCTTCCGTCACACCCATGACGAGGATGTTTTTTTCCCTCCCCATATTGAATTATTTCAATGTCCATGCATATCATCATATCATATTATTTGCCTTTCATTCTCCCTACATTTAAAAGTCATTGACTTTGCTGTAAAGCTCAAGAACAAATTTGTCAATTCCTTGCCAATCAACAGGCTCCCATAAAACATTACATTTCTGACGTTTGAATTGAGAGGTGCATTAGAAAAATTCAGACACTTCACCTGTAAACTTAACATCCACACCGATTTAAATTTGGCCACCATCCCTGTCAAAATAATCTCCTTGTGTGTTGATACTCTGCTCCCAGTGCGAAATAGTCAATTGTCATTTTTGCTCGGTTTCAAAACACCCAGGTGTTTTTTGCTGAATGTTTTCTGTCTGATGCCTCAGAATGTTACAATTGAACTGCCTTGACATTACAGACATTGGGGATGAATTCATGGTATACATACAACGGCAAGTGTGCTCCTGACCAGACGCTTGTTCTCCGGTCTTGTGGACTGCCGTTTCCACTGTTAAGCTGCTGTTTCCTGATGATAGCTGCAGACACTGATCTTATGGTAAATGGTCTGTATTTATATTGCGCTTCACTATACCTGAAATGATACCCAAAGTGCTTAACATTATATGTCACATTCACCATTCACACACACATTCACATGGCGGAAGCTGCCATGCAAGGCAGCAAACCACGACCCATCAGGACCAGTGTTCAGTGGGTTGAGTGTCTTGCTCAGACAGCGAGACATGAGCTCTACAGGCTAGGATCGAACCGGCGACCCTCCGGTTACAAGACGGCCACTCTACCCACTGAGCTATGCCACCCCAAAATGATGATCGTCCACATGAAGTTTGGATCATCTCAGCTGGTGACAGACAAAGAATGTGATGGGACAGATTCCAGAGGGACACAAGGGACTGCAGCATTGTCTGCCTAACTGAGACATGGTTGAACCCCATGATCCCGGACCATGCTGTTCTACACTGCAATGAACTTCAGTTCATCGCAGGGACAGACGTCCAGCTAATCGAGGGGCGGAGGTGTGTGCCTGATGGTGAACAGCTGGTATGATAGCAGGAATACTGTCTGTCTCTCCTACTTTCATTCACCAAACTTGGAGCTTCTTACAATAAAATGCTACCCGTTCTGCCTCCCCCGTAAGTTCATCTCGAATCTTCAGTGCCATTTGTATTCCACTTCAAGAGTTCACAGATGCTGCTCGCTCCAACCAACATGAGGCTCTTCCTAACCACCAGGCTAACTACCATGATGCAGCACTTATCGTAGCCGGGACTTCAACAGTCCAAACCTGAAGAAGGTACGGCCGGACGTTCACCAGCATATTACGTCCCTCACCAGAGGGAACAAGACTTTAGAACACTGCTATACACCGTTCAGAGAGGGGTACAAAGCCAAGTCTCTCCCTCTGTTTGATAAGTTGGACTATGCTACTGTCTGTTATGATCCCTGCTTCAGCCCCTGCCCTTCTTCCTCCTCCTCCCTCTTTTTCTTTCTTTATCCCATGGCTCCACATCTGTTCATCTGTTTTGACCTGTCTTGTCTGTTTGGCTCCCTCTGTCTGTCGTCTCTCCCTCCTGTCTCTCTCTCCCTGTTCACTCGCCCTCTTGCTCTCCCTGCTTCACCTGCCTGCACTCTGCTACCTGCTGATTACTGCAATGAGTGTCAGCTGCAGTAATCACTCCGTGTCACTCAGAACACCTGCCCACTGCTTCACCTCCAGCTATTTAGACCTAGTTCATTCAGTCACTCTTCGCTGGACCATAGACTTTATTCCCTCATGGATTCTGTTTTTCCCACCAACCCCTGCTTACCTCCCGACTACTTCAGCCCCAATGGATTCAGCTCTTCCCACAGATTTCCGCCAGTTTCTTTTCCTTGTTTCCTGTCTTCTTATCTGCATTCAGACTCTGTTTTCCCCAAACTTGTCTCCCTATTTTTGTCAGTATCTCAATCTAGCCAGCCCAGTTGTTTGTCTTTCCTTAATTTGTAACAGTGTTCACTTTTGGGTTTAGTGTTTTGTTTAGCTGTCGGTTTGTTAAATAGTTCTGAGTAGGTTTTGATTTAGTTTCCCCTTTTATTTGTTAATTTTTGTAGAATGTTTGGTTTTGGCTTTCAATCACAATCCAGTTTCCGTTTTGTGCTGTTGTAGTTCTTGTTTTGTTTCATGAAAATCTGTCCTATTTTCCTTCTGTCTCCCCACTTCTGTGTTCTGGGCCTGGGTTCTCTGATCCCACCCGTAACACTGTCCTCACACCAAAATATCAACTATGGCGACAGCCAAAATAGATCATATGAAAATGTATGGAGAAATATGTCTGGTTCTGTTCAGTCACCTGACCTCCACGCTCTTGGTGAGCCGGCCCCCGCTACTTCCCAATATTTGGCCGCTTCCAGAGGAGTTTGGGGGTGGCATGCCAGTGTTCGAATGGATCTTCTGCATGTTGGCTGACTAGACAAATCAGGAAAGTAGTCGATGGTACTCAGCCACCTGTTGCATAAGCATTTGGAGTTCCATTGAAGGACAGAAACCTTCATTATGGCACATCCCTCGAACGAACGTGAGTTAGCAAAAGCCAGCAAGAGCTTTCCTTGTGTTTTCTTCCCCTTCGATTAAATCCTCCGTTCCCTAATTGGACAGCAGCGCCCTTCAATCAGATTACTGTTTCCCCTTGAGGTGAATCGACAGCAGTAGAAGAACTTCCTCATTTTGATTTTCTTTCGTTGCATTGCTGAAAATCCAGAGTGGAGTATTTTAGTCAGGCGTGAACTGACTGTGACGTCACCCGTTGGTTCCAATGCCGAGAAAATGAAGCCCGGATTTTGCTACTTCCTGGTCGCCGTTTTGGATTTTTTGGAGCCAGTGACGTAAAAAGCGTCATCAAACAGGCTGGACTGAAGAGCAACTCGGGGCAGGACCAGTCTATGGGACTGTGAATCAAGTATAGCCACGCCCCCTGGCTCCGCCAACTTGAATGATTTATTGAAAATTCAGTATTGATTTATTTTAAGATCGGCCACCTGATCTCTCATTTTGACCATGAAAACTAACGGGGAAAAAAATCCTGAGCTGGAGAAAATCAGTCTATCAAATTTTATTTTTTCCAAAAATGAATTGGGGTCTATGGAGCAAAAGCTTTTTGGAGCCAACCCTAGCGGACAGCGTGATATTGCAAGTTTTTGACACTTGCGGGTGGGCTTCAATTTTGGAGCCAGATGATACGTCCATCTTTATATACAGTCTATGATTTTAGTTGACTGCTTGAACTGCATACCACAAGTATCTGAGAAAACCCAGAGTGGACTTTCTTTCTATCCGACAACATTCCCTAAATGGAATGTGAAGATTATTGAATAGTTTTGTTCTTTTTTTATTAGTTGTGGTACTGCATGGAATAAGAACAAAGTTCATATTGGTTGCAGTGTAAGCAGGGTTGTGTCAACATTTTAACTTTTGCGGTGGTTCACAAAGAAATGTGAAATCATTCTGGTTGAACTGCAAACACCTGCAAAACAACAGCTTAAAATCCTGGTGCAACTTAAAACGTGCTGGACTGACCTATCAGAGGCCGTTCTGCAGGACGACTTTGTGAAACACGAACTGGATCATTTTCCAGGACATGCAGCAACATAAAGACCACCAGCTCAGCAGAGCGGGATGAGGTGAGAGCATACCAATTTGACCACTTCAACAAGTTTGATTCTCATCCTTCTGCTCTTGCTGCCGCCACTATTTCACCCACACCTCCCCCACCTGCTGCTTTTGGCACCCCCTACATACCCCATCAACTCCATCAGCTGCATCCACGGTGGACAATGCCCCCTGTCCCCCACCATCACTGCAGAGCAGGTCAGTAGAAAGCTGAGGAGACTTCACCCCACAACGGCAGCTGAACCTGATACGGTGATTCCAAGAATGCTCAGGTCCTGTGCTGCTGAACTGGAGGACCCTCTTCAGCTTGTCATCAACCTGAGCCTTCGACGGGAAGGGCCCCCCTGCCACGGAAAACATCCTGACTGCAGTGTCATTCTTTCAGTCACTTTCTCTAAGCTTATGACCATAAACGAGGGTTGGGATGTATATCGACTGGTCAGTCCAGAGCTTTTCGTTCTGGCTCAAATCCGTCTTCACCCTGACAGCCCAGTATAAACCCCCCACTGCTGCTGGTACGGCCCAAGCTGTCGCTCCCAGAATAGTGTCTCTGAAAAACTGCAGCAGCAATGGACATTTTTACTTTTTACTGTTACTGAGAGTAACAATGACCCAGTGACTCTGACATCAGTGAACCTAAACCAGATTGTTTTTATTTTCTTAAAAAAAAAGGATTTCCAACAGTCTTGAGGGACTTCCCAGTGATGCTGAGCACTTGTTGGCTATTTGTCCTTCACTCTGCAATCCAACTCGCCTCAAACCATCTCAGTTGGGTTTGGGTCGGGTATTTGTGAAGTCCAGGTCATCTGACGCAGCACTCATCACTTTCCTTCTTGGTCAGATAGTCCTTCCACAGACTGGAGGTGTCAGGGCCCCTCCCTGTGGTGTGTTTGGGGTCATTGTCTTGTTGAAAAACAAATGATTGTCCCAGTAAGCGCAAACCAGATGGGATATCGTGGTGCTGCAGAATGCTGTGGTAGCCATGCTTAGTACATGTGTCTTGAGTTTGGAATAAATCTCCAACAGTGTCACCAGCAAAGCACCCCCACACCGTCACACCTCTTCCTCCATGCTTCAGAGTAGGAACCATGCATGTAGAGACCATCTGTTCACCTTTCTGGTCTCACAAAGACTTTGCATGTGGAAGCAAAAATCTCAGATTTGGACTCTTCAGACCAAAGTACAGATTTCTACTGGTCTAATGTCCATTCCTTGTGTTTCTTGGCTCAAACAATTCACTTCTTCTTGTTGTTCATCCTCAGTAGTGGCTTCTTTTTGACCACAGAGGTCTGATTCATGCAGTTTCCTCTGAACGGTTGATGTAGAGATGTGTTTGCTACTAGAACTTTGTGAAGAATCTATCTGGGGTCTAATCTGAGATGCTGTTAATTTGCGGTTTCTGAGGCTGGTAACTCCAATGAACTTATCCTCAGCAGCAGAGGAGACTCTTGGTCAGCTGCCTCGTGTCAGTAGAAGCCTGCATGAGGCGTTTATGGACTGTTGTTGCATAGTATCAGTAAACAGATTTTCAGTGGAGCATTCGGGATGCAGTTGTATTTAGATTTTGCTTCAATAGGAGATGCACTAATTTCAGATAAAGAAACCTTATTTTAAGTGTCGTATTAGTTTGTACATCAGCAGGAATGTAGCACAACATAGAAGTGAATGCAGTGGTCTGTTTATTCACATTTCAATATGCAACAAAACATAATTTTGCCCCTAAAATAAATGAGTGATTGTGATGTCAACACAGATCAAAATATTCATGTTTTTTCATTGTGGTCATGATTGTGCAACCCTAATTTACAAAACCGTTTATTATTAGGAATTACGTTATTAGCAATTGTATGTTATTATTAATGTTATTATTGTTGTTGTTTTGAAAGCTGTCTTATATCCAGGTATGTTCGACATCAAACTTCCTAAAATTAAAAGGATCGTTGGCACAAAAAGTCATGTACAAAGCTTTGGAAGCTAGAGCCACGATGCCTACTGACATAATATTCTGAGTACAAACTGTAGTATCACTTCTTTAGCTCTGTCTCTCATCATTAGTGTCTGGAATTAGTTGCAGATCAAAAGGAGACATTTCTGCTGCATTTATTGATCTTTGTGCATAATTATTTTACTCCTTAAGTACAAGAAAACATGACTCCAGACCTCTGTCATCAATAGACAGAAACTGCTGTCACAGCTAGACACTGAAAGGCTTCAACAGAAGGCTTCTCCCCAGACTGAAGGGTGGATATCCAGGGCCACTGGGAGTTACCTGACAGTAATGGTGCTGTTCTGGAAGTTGCTTTTCTAAACAGACACTATGTTCTTTAGTTTGAGAGAATATTTATGTTGCTCAATGAAGTTAAAAAATAATAAGTACAGTATTTTTAGCATAGTTACTTTTCTTAATGCTGTACCTAATAGATTTTAACAGGTTTCAAATGTATTTACCTGTTTATGGTAAGGATCTAATGATGTTTCTCTACATTATTTGAGCATCACAGGAGTCAGACCTCAGTATCTGAAGTGTAATGATTAGTTTAACAGACTTCCTAAACCAGGGGTAGAAAAGAGCATAGATTAGAGGGTTGAGGAGGGAGTTGAAGTAGAACAGACATATCACAAAGGCCATTGATGTACTATTGAGCAAAACATCCTGACCCGTTAGTGTAACACAAAAATATGGGCAGAGACATATTAGAAACACAACTACAACAACACCTAGAGTCCTGGCTGCTTTCATCTCAGATTTCTTAACAGTTACATTGACTGAGCCCTGCGGAGTGAAGGCTGTGATATCAGAGCGCATGGCACGAGCCTGAGACACTGCAGCTACAAATACTCTCACATACAGCCCTATAATGACAGAGACAGGGCCAATGAAGGACAAAAACAGGTCTACATATCCAGCAACATAATGTAGAACAATCACACAGTCCCCAGCACAGGAGTTATACATCCCTAGCTGTTTGAGGTTATCTTTCAGTATCAAACAGTGACAGAGAGCAGCACATATCCAACAAAGAGCAACACAGATCTTTGCTCTTTGCAGCGTGACTTTGCTGGGATAATGCAGAGGGTAGCAAATAGCTACGTAGCGGTCGACTGAAATGAGCACCATGGTCCCTATTGAGGCAGCGGTAATCACATAGTCGAAAATATTATACAGAACACACATGAGGTCACCGAAATACCAGCAGCCATCTAAGAGCAGAATTTGAAAGACTACGAGGAGACCCACAAAGCAATCAGAGATAGCCAGGGAGAGGAGGAGGAGGTTGGTGGGGCTGTGGAGCTGCCTGGAGAGGTAAAAGAACGTTATTCACCTTTACTGAAGATAAACAACAACAAAACACACAGACAGTATTCATAAACTTGACACTTAAACTTCCTATGATAAGAGATTAAAAAACTTGACTACTTGTAATGTGAGATGGAGAGGATGACCAGCAGATTAAGAGTCACAGTGAAAAGGGAGATGCAGGACAGAATGATGTAAATGAGCATGGATACTGAGTGAGGACGCATGGTCTTCCTGCAGGAGGAGTTGAGGAGCTGTGGAAAGCAGAGATCAGCCTCGTCAACAGGTTTCATCATGACAAAGAGGAGGTGATGAGAAGCTGCTGAGTTCTGCCAGCTTTCTGTTTTAAGACCTTCTCAGTATCACTGATTTATTCCTCCCCTTCCTTACCAACCTCCTCCCACGCTCGAAAAGATGTGGTGCAGTGCTTTGGCCCTCACCCATGGGGCCTGGCCACTAGTGGTGTAATGGTACACATACATGTACTGAAAATTGGGGGTATGGACCTTCGGTTCAGCATGAATGTGCATGCAGAACTCAGCTTGTGTGAAACTCAGTTGGAGTCCCCATGTTCCCCCCTAGAAACTTTAGCAAAGGTCCACTGAATAGTAGTTCAACTCATGTGACCAGCGTCGCCTTGCAGTTATTGCAAATGCAGACCAACCGGAGCTTGAAAAAATTCCACGACCGTTAAATTCTGCACTGACTATGGATAAAGATAGGTGGAATGAACAAAAGTCGTATGCTGGTATTGTACCACTGATTTGGGTATTGCTCATGTGTTTAAGATGGGAGCACATGAATGTGAACGTTGGTGATACAAAGGGAAAAACATGGTAGAAGTGCAAACCCTCCTGCCCACGGTCTCTTGCTCAAATTCAGACAAAGCCAAGGCAATAACAAATACCAGGTGTTTTTACAGACGTGAATGTGGTTATAGGGTCACGAAAATCTTCCATGTGAAATGACCAAACGGTTTATTTCAGTCAATATAACCCTAGTCATAACTGATTATTTTTAAATGGCCTGGGGTGGAAAAAAAGTTTACTTAGAATGTAAACCCAAAGCCTGTTTTTCAACGTACTCTGATTATATTTTTTATGTTAACATAGCAAAGAAAAGTGCACATAACTAAAATGTACCTATAACAATAAAGGAAAATAAAAGAACATTCTCACCTTCATAGAGATGAAGTAAAGAACACAAGGTGGCACACTGACGATGACTAAGGCAAAACCGCTGCTCTGCAAAGAGTTAAAGATTCCACTTGGCAGACCAAGACTGCATATTACTGGACAGAGACCCACCACCAGACTCCACTTGTCCCATCATAAAGTTCATTAGTCCTCTAGGTCACACCATGGGGAGGGGTGAGGGGAGGCTCAGCTGGCCACAGACTGGCTCACCGAGAGGGACCTGTACCTTTAGATGTTCAGCAGTCACAGGAAAAAGACTGGAAGCGATGGGTCTCTGTTTCAGGGCATGACAGACTGTTTGAGCCAGAGAAGGTGTGTGCTTTGAGTTTGTTAATGATACTGTGTTGTTTTGTTCCTGGTAGGGCTGCAGCTATTGATTAGTAATTGAGTATTCTATCCATTATTATGGCAATTAATCGAGCTATTGGATTCCACACTGGGCATGCATGTTACAGCATCAAAAGCAAAAATAAGCGTGCTATGCAACAGAAATAACCGTCCTCAACACATACAGTGCCTTGTGAAAGTATTCGGCCCCCTTGAACTTTTCAACCTTTCGCCACATTTCAGGCTTCAAACATAAAGATATAAAATTTTAATTTTTTGGCAAGAATCAACAAGTGGGACACAATCGTGAAGTGGAACGAAGTTTATTGGATATTTTAAACTTTTTTAACCAATAAAAACCTGAAAAGTGGGGCGTGCAATATTATTCGGCCCCCTTGCATTAATACTTTGTAGCGCCACCTTTTGCTGCAATTACAGCTGCAAGTCGCTTGGGGTATGTCTCTATCAGTTTTGCACATCGGGAGACTGAAATTCTTGCCCATTCTTCCTTGCAAAACAGCTGGAGCTCAGTGAGGTTGGATGGAGAGCGTTTGTGAACAGCAGTCTTCAGCTCTGCCCACAGATTCTGGATTGGATTCAGGTCTGGACTTTGACTTGGCCATTCTAACACCTGGATACGTTTATTTGTGAACCATTCCATTGTAGATTTGGCTTTATGTTTTGGATCATTGTCCTGTTGGAAGATAAATCTCCGTCCCAGTCTCAGGTCTTTTGCAGACTCCAACAGGTTTTCTTCCAGAATGCTCCTGTATTTGGCTCCATTCATCTTCCCATCAATTTGAACCATCTTCCCTGTCCCTGCTGAAGAAAAGCAGGCCCAAACCATGAGGCTGCCACCACCATGTTTGACAGTGGGGATGGTGTGTTCAGGGTGATGAACTGTGTTGCTTTTGTGCCAAACATATCGTTTTGCATTGTGGCCAAAAAGCTGGATTTTGGTTTCATCTGACCAGAGCACCTTCTTCCACATGTTTGGTGTGTCTCCCAGGTGGCTTGTGGCAATCTTCAAACGAGACTTTTTATGGATATCTTTGAGAAATGGCTTTCTTCTTGCCACTCTTCCATAAAGGCCAGATTTGTGCAGTGTACGACTGATTGTTGTCCTATGGACAGACTCTCCCACCTCAGCTGCAGATCTCTGCAGTTCATCCAGAGTGATCATGAGCCTCTTGGCTGCATCTCTGATCAGTCTTCTCCTTGTTGGAGGTGAAGGTTTAGAGGGACGGCCGGGTCTTGGCAGATTTGCAGTGGTCTGATACTCCTTCCATTTCAATCTGATTGCTTGCACAGTGCTCCTTGAGATGTTTAAAGCTTGGGAAATCTTTTTGTATCCAAATCCGGCTTTAAACTTCTCCACAACAGTATCTGGGACCTGCCTGGTGTGTTCCTTGGTCTTCATGATGCTCTCTGCACTTTAAACAGAACCCTGAGACTATCACAGAGCAGGTGCATTTATACGGAGACTTGATTACACACAGGCAGATTCTATTTATCATCATCAGTCATTTAGGACAACATTGGATCATTCAGAGATCCTCACTGAACTTCTGGAGTGAGTTTGCTGCACTGAAAGTAAAGGGACCGAATAATATTGCACACCCCACTTTTCAGTTTTTTATTTGTTAAAAAAGTATAAAATATCCAATAAATTTCGTTCCACTTCACGATTGTGTCCCACTTGTTGTTGATTCTTGACAAAAAATTAAAATTTTATATCTTTATGTTTGAAGCCCGAAATGTGGCGAAAGGTTGAAAAGTTCAAGGGGGCCGAATACTTTCACAAGGCACTGTAGGTCGGCAGCAGTCCAAGTATTGCCTTGTATATGAAAATATACCAATGATGAATCCTTCTGGTGGCTAGGGCTGGCCATCCCACCCGAGAATATAACTGACAGTGGTGAGTTGACATTTTACAGTTTGTAATATATCTCAACGAAGCGTGGTGAACAGTGTCAAGCATTTGGAGACTTTGAGCAGAAGCATTCATGTACAAAAGATCTCCATAATCCAACACAGACAAAAATGTTGCAGCGACAAGCCGCTAAAAGAAAAACACAACTTGTTTCGAAAATAAAAACCAAGTTTTAGCCACAGTTTCTTTACAAGATGTTCCACTTGTGGCTTGAAAGTAAGGGAGTCATCAATCCAGACACCCAGGTATTTATACACCTGGACCACCTCTATTTCATTTCCCTCTAGTGTGGACACTGAGGGAATCATTTGTGGACATTTCCGACAGTTCGAGAACAACATCAGCTTAGTCTTCTCTGCATTGAGAACAAGTTTCAGGTCAAGTAATGAGTGCTGAAATTCAAGTAGTTCCAGTTCAATGAATAGCTTGAAATGGTACAAAGGTAAGTGTTTAACTGCCAGAGGTTAAGAAAAAAAGGGTAAGGTTACTCAAAACTGAAAAATAATATACATTTCAAAATTATACAAGAAGGCCTTTTTCAGGGAACAAAAATGGGTTCACAATTTTAAGCTGTTCTGCAGCAATGGAGACTGATCAGGCTTTGAAAGTTGGTGCTACCTAACTTTTCTAGATTACTTCCAACCCCCTCTGTCTGCATAAAGCAGTGTTGGAACACACCGTGGAACCCTCCAGAGCATAATTAGAACAGTATCGTACTGCAGAAAGTAGTGTGTTGGTGTAAAAATGGAGAGGAAAAGACAATTACCAGGAGAGACACACCATCACAACACTTAAAAATGTAGGTCTTTCCTACAAAGAAATTGCAAAGCAAGTCAAAATATAAGTGAGTCCAGTTTTCATTAAAAGGCTCAGAAACTGGGAAAAATCTGGGTCTGGAAGACCCAAAGTCACAACAGAACCAAAAGACCAGTTTCTGAGAGTCAATAGCTTGCGTGATAGCATAGTGCAGGTTTCAACTGTATACGTTTTTGCAAACTTTGCGTTTTTCAGCTGTAGAACAAATTTTCACCATGCTGAATTTATCTCCAACAACTTTCTCCTCTGTTCACTGTTTCAGAGCCATGCATCATTTATGTTATTGATCCAGTAGCTTTGATTTTCCTCTCAGTGGAAACACTGCCTGCATTTCAACTTGAAGGCTCCTAATTTTTCTCATGTGACTGTTGGTCACAACAAGCTCGGTTGCAGCTCCTCAGTTGTGCTGAGATACAAAGAACGTTTTGTCAATGACAAAATGTGGTGCAATTTCCTTTTTGAGCTCATTTTTAAATGAGGCATGTAGAATACAGTGATTTAGATGAAAAATTACAACTGTAAGCTTTGATTTGGTTATTTTTTTGGGATTCACATATTATACATTTTAACAACTCTTTCTCTGTTCACAGTTTTTGGATCTGATAAATGGTGTAATTTTGGTGATTTTTATTTTTTAACATAACATACCTTTCAAACCCATCGACATGCTTTGGGGTTCATAAAATAAATGAGTTAAATGACCAGAATGTATGGCCCAACTTTTGAGCTCTGAAACAAAAGCCCCAGATCATAGTTTAACCTCCCCAATGATGCTCGAGGCACTCAGGGATCAGAGAGTCTCCACAACACCGAAGTAGCTCTCGAGCAAGCATTGATGGCGGCAACGAGTGATAGCCAATGTGAACATGCGAGTATTCAAACCTACAAAGTAGCAAGATACACGCCTATTAGACACAACATCAAAACCAGCTGTCTAACACATGTAGGTTCCCATTGTGCCATCAAAACAGCTCAGACCTATCGGGGCAAAGACACGAGACATCTGAAGGTGTCGTCTGGTGTCTGATAATGCCAACGCTCCGTGACTAAATGTATTTTTGAAAGTTAGACAGTGTGCAGGTGTCTGAATCTTTTGGAACTAGGATTTTGGCAGCAGATCTTTTGGGTTCTGTGGGAATCACACTTGTTCTGGCATACTCCATGGATGTTTGATTGGAGGTTTGAGGCTGGATCAACATCTTGGTCTCTTTGCCGTGATTCTCGAACTGCTCCAGAACATTTTTTTGCGATGTGGTGGAATGTATTGTCTTGTTGAAGGCGCTGTTTCATGAGGGGGTTTACTTGGCATGCAATAACTTTTGTTGTTAATTGAGAGACAATAGAATTGGATGTCTGGATTTTCAAACCATCAACCAGAAAGTGAATTCGGTGACATATGTGCATTACGTTTGCGCTGGAGACTGCTATAATTGGTGAAAGTCAAGGGAGGCCGGAGAAAATAGCAGAAAAGTTGTTATGATTGGACAAATTTCAAGGTCATGCAGAATTTTGCGGAGATCGTTTGAATTAGCGTTATTTGGTGTGATCACAGCATCTCAAATTCCGAGAGGACCATGAAAATAGCAGAAATGTATCATCTTCATCTTTAGGTGCACTTAGAGTCTTTTCAGAAAGTTTTCAGGGCCTCTTGCTTTGTCATAATTATGTTGTAGAATTACAAAACTTTATGTATTTTTTTAAACTTCGGCTAAAAATAAACAGTATTTTTCCCTTTCAGAGTCATTGTGTGTTTGTCCCCGACAGGTTCAGTGGACGATTTTTTGTCGTGAATCTTAAAATGTGTCCTCAGGGTTTTTAACCAAGCAGCAGCTGCAGTCAACACACAAAGTCTGAGAAGGCATTGTGGTCTCAAATGCTCAGCTCAGGCTCTCTGATAACTGCACAGGTGTTCATTTAATTAGACTTATTAGGTTTTAAGGCTTATATCAAGCCTTGTTGTCTGCTGATGGGATCATGTATGCAACTGAAATGCAGCATTTTATTGCAGCTGAGATCAGTTTGGCAGACAGTAGATTTGAAGAAAACAAAGTTAATTTGTTAGTGGGGTCATTCCAGGTGAAATGACCAGATATTCCTTGGGGGTGTTGCCGCACCATTTTCAAATTAGTCCTAAATTTGCATTCCATTAGATAGTCACAAAAGTACTTAATATGCATAATTGTATTCCTGTAGCTCAAATAGTTTCTGAGTTGTGGGGGTCTGAAATTTTCAAAATTTGGGCTATATAAAGCCTCACCAGCGTTTTTTTGCATCTTTAAGTGGTTATTTCTCAGCCTCTAGACATACCACAGAGCTGTGAGTTGGTAAACAAGGCCTCTGCATGGAGCTAGTGCCCCACAAACATCCCCAGGTGTTTCCCTACACTCTGCAGGCCATGGGGGCTTGCTAAAAATGCTAAAAATTAAGAGATACCTACTCATGAGTGGGGTTTGGGACCTTAAAAGTACTAGAAATACTGCACAGAAGTGTTCTAACACCCCTGGGTTCCATTCCACACAAACTTGTGTGATAACTTCGCAAACTGGAGCTTTCTGGGTACCTCAGTTTGGAAAAGATGAGCTCCCAAAGTTGGATGATATTTTTAATTGGCTATTTTTGGTGGCAAAAATCTCAGTGTGGGACAGGTACCAGAGACCCCACATTTTTCTACAAGACATTTCTATCTGTCTTCTATCACTGTACAAAAAAGCAGCAGGGTTATATTTGTAGTTACTGAGATATTCTTACTCAAAATGGCATGGGTGATGTCAAAATCGTTTTTTGCTTTTTTTAGTACTTTAAATTGGGATGCAAGTATTAGTAGTAATTCCAATGGTAGTATTATGTATGTTTTGTTATTTTTGAAATGGTAGTTGTTAAAGGTGACTCCCTTCAAAAAGTGTAATGGTATAACTTAGGTATACCTAAGTTATAACTTATTTCTAGTATTTCTAGTACTTTTAAGGTCCCAAACCCCACTCATGAGGAGGTGTCTCTTAATTTTTATCATTTTTAGCAAGCCCCCATGGCCTGCAGAGTGTAGGGAAACACCTGGGGATGTTTGTGGGGCACTAGCTACATGCAGAGGCCTTGTTTTCCAACTCACAGCTCTCTGGTATGTCTACAGGCTGAGAAATAACCACTTACATCCTGAAGACAGGTGGTGCTTTGGCAACATTACACTTGTACATATTAGGGATGTGCAGACGAGTCGTTTAATCGGTTAATTGTCGACTCATTTATTAAACGGTTAGTATTTTACTAGTCGGTGAAACGCAAGTGTGCCCCCCCCCCCACCATGCAGCTCTCCGCTCGGCCGTGCGCCGCACACTCGTCCCGTCTGGGCTACCTGGTTGATCCTGCCAGTAGCATATGCTTGTCTCTTTTTTCAACCCCCGCTATCCCCCTCATCATTAGCGGTGTTCTGACCACTCCAGCTACACCCACCACGTCCCTTCCTGCCACCCCGAAGCAAAGCATCGGCTCCACTATGTGCTGCTCGTGGACTGTCATGGCGCACCGACCCGCTGCCGTTACGCACAGACGCAGCGGCACTTTCTGTCTCAGTGGACGACTGAACATCTTCATCAGAGGGTGAATATTCCTCTTCAGAATATGAGTAAGCCATTACTTGACAAAGTACTTTGTCAGCGTTGACCAGACCTCTCGGTACGGTGAGTTTTCTCACTCTAAAATGTGCCGTCTTGCGCTCTGATACGCTCTGACGGCGAGTCTCGTCTCCTCGGTTTCAAACTCTGTAAACTCCAAAACTTTGAATTAAAACACGCCCACAACTGATGCTCAGATTGAAGTTCCAGACACCATCTCCTGGTGTAAAGTACATGAGGCACACGAGGCAGTATATTTGAAGCTGTGGCTTGTTATGTTCAGCAATGTTGCTTGTGGCAATATTGCGACTTTGGCGCTTAAAGGGTTAAATTGCAAGTTCAATACTAATTTCCGAACCGACTAGTCGTTAATTTTATTGGCGACTAGTCGGTTCGGAAATTAGTCGAAATTCCCATCCCTAGTACATATATTATAGTGTCATGAGCACAATCTGAATCCATCTGTATGTACAAATCATTCATACAAATGTTATCAGAATTTTAAATCTGTTCAGTGACTCAATACTGCAAAGTGCATTTTTCTGTTCATGGTAAAGTGTCTCTACAGCATCTTGGCCTCACAGGAGGCAGACTGCAGTATCTGAAGTGTAACAATGAGCTTGACTGATTTTCTGAACCACGGGTACAAGAAGGCATAGATGATGGGGTTTAGACAGGAGTTTAAGTAGAACACACATATCACAATGGCAGATGTACCATGGAGAACGATGTCTTGTCCTGTGAGAGCAACACAGTAATATGGGCACATACATATTATAAACACAACTACAACAACACCAAGAGTCCTGGCTGCTTTCAGTTCAGATTTCTGAACAGTTGCTCTAACTGAGTGCTTGTTTGGTACAAGCTGAGAATGCATGGCATGAGCCTGAGACACAGCCACCACAAACACTCTCACATACAGAACTATGATGATCGTAATAGGAACAATGAAGGAACAAATAACATCTACAAGTCCACTAATGTAATCAATAACAAAGACGCACTCTCCGACACAGGAGTTGTACCTGCCCGGCTGCTTCAGGGAATCCTTCAGAAGCAGAGTTGGAAATATTACAGAACTGATCCAGCACAGACACACACAGATTTGAACTCTCTGTTGTGTGATTTGAATAGAGTAATGCAGAGGGTAACAAACGGCCACATAGCGGTCAATCGATATCATCACCATAGTTCCTATTGAGGCTGAGGTGATGGTGTATGGTAGATAGTGATACAGAGTGCACATGAAGTCACCGAGGAACCAGCAGCCATCTATGAGCACAATTTGAAAGAACATGAGGAGACCCAGAAAGACATCAGAGACAGCCAGAGAGAGGAGGAGGAGGTTGGTGGGAGTGTGGAGGTTCCTGTGGAGGGAGAACAGAAAAGGATTCATCATTATTTATCAAGAAAAGATCAGTCAGATAGAAGCAAACAGCACAACATTGTCACTTCAGAAACCTTTTCTTTGCATGGGCTATTCATTTCTACACATCGGTTACTTGCATAAGTTGAATAAATATTTTTGCACCTGAAGTGTGAGATGGAGATGATGACCAGCAGGTTGAGAATCACAGTAAGCAGAGAGATGCAGGACAGCAGGATGTAAACCAGCGTTGCTTCAAAGTGAGAGCGCTTCATCCTCCTGCAGGAGGAGTTGAAGAGCTGTGGAAAGCAGAGTTCAGTTTCCTCCATCACTGACGGGAGGAGAAACTGCTGAGATGTGATGGTTGTTTGGTCATACCGCAGATTTATATTTTCTGTTTCTTCCGTCACACCCATGACGAGGATGTTTTTTTCCCTCCCCATATTGAATTATTTCAATGTCCATGCATATCATCATATATTATTTGCCTTTAATGCTCCCTACATTTAAAAGTCATTGACTTTGCTGTAAAGCTCAAGAACAAATTTGTCAATTCCTTGCCAATCAACAGGCTCCCATAAAACATTACATTTCTGACGTTTGAATTGAGAGGTGCATTGGAAAAGTTCAGAAATTTCACCTATAAACTTCAACATCCACACTAATTTGAATTTTGCCACCATCCCTGTCAAAATCATCTCCCTGTGTGTTGATACTCTGCTCCCAGTGCGAAATAGTCAATTGTCATTTTTGCTCTATTTCAAAACACCCAGGTGTTTTTTCCTCAATGTTTTCTGTCTGATGCCTCAGAATGTTACAATTGAACTGCCTTGACATTACAGACATTGGGGATGAATTCATGGTATACATACAACGGCAAGTGCGCTCCTGACCAGACGCTTGTTCTCCGGTCTTGTGGACTGCCGTTTCCACTGTTAAGCTGCTGTTTCCTGATGATAGCTGCAGACACTGATCTTATGGTAAATGGTCTGTATTTATATTGCGCTTCACTATACCTGAAATGATACCCAAAGTGCTTAACATTATATGTCACATTCACCATTACACACACATTCACATGGCGGAAGCTGCCATGCAAGGCAGCAAACCACGACCCATCAGGACCAGTGTTCAGTGGGTTGAGTGTCTTGCTCAGACAGCTAGACATGAGCTCTACAGGCTAGGATCGAACCGGCGACCCTCCGGTTACAAGACGGCCACTCTACCCACTGAGCTATGCCACCCCAAAATGATGATCGGCCACATGAAGTTTGGATCATCTCAGCTGGTGACAGACAAAGAATGTGATGGGACAGATTCCAGAGGGACACAAGGGACTGCAGCATTGTCTGCCTAACTGAGACATGGTTGAACCCCATGATCCCGGACCATGCTGTTCTACACTGCAATGAACTTCAGTTCATCGCAGGGACAGAAGTCCAGCTAATCGAGGGGCGGAGGTGTGTGCCTGATGGTGAACAGCTGGTATGATAGCAGGAATACTGTCTGTCTCTCCTACTTTCATTCACCAAACTTGGAGCTTCTTACAATAAAATGCTACCCGTTCTGCCTCCCCCGTAAGTTCATCTCGAATCTTCAGTGCCATTTGTATTCCACTTCAAGCGTTCACAGATGCTGCTCGCTCCAACCAACATGAGGCTCTTCCTAACCACCAGGCTAACTACCATGATGCAGCACTTATCGTAGCCGGGACTTCAACAGTCCAAACCTGAAGAAGGTACGGCCGGACGTTCACCAGCATATTACGTCCCTCACCAGAGGGAACAAGACTTTAGAACACTGCTATACACCGTTCAGAGAGGGGTACAAAGCCAAGTCTCTCCCTCTGTTTGGTAAGTTGGACTATGCTACTGTCTGTTATGATCCCTGCTTCAGCCCCTGCCCTTCTTCCTCCTCCTCTGCAATAATCACTCCGTGTCACTCAGAACACCTGCCCACTACTTCACCTCCAGCTATTTAGACCTAGTTCATTCAGTCACTTCTCGCTGGACCATAGACTTTATTCCCTCATGGATTCTGTTTTTCCCACCAACCCCTGCTTACCTCCCGACTACTTCAGCCCCAATGGATTCAGCTCTTCCCACAGATTCCCGCCAGTTTCTTTTCCTTGTTTCCTGTCTTCTTATCTGCATTCAGACTCTGTTTTCCCCAAGCTTGTCTCCCTATTTTTGTCAGTATCTCAATCTAGCCAGCCCAGTTGTTTGTCTTTCCTTAATTTGTAACAGTGTTCACTTTTGGGTTTAGTGTTTTGTTTAGCTGTCGGTTTGTTAAATAGTTCTGAGTAGGTTTTGATTTAGTTTCCCCTTTTGTTTGTTAATTTTTGTAGAATGTTTGGTTTTGGCTTTCAATCACAATCCAGTTTCCGTTTTGTGCTGTTGTAGTTCTTGTTTTGTTTCATGAAAATCTGTCCTATTTTCCTTCTGTCTCCCCACTTCTGTGTTCTGGGCCTGGGTTCTCTGATCCCACCCGTAACACTGTCCTCACACCAAAATATCAACTATGCAGGGTCCTCGCCAGGATTTTTTTCAGTGTAACGGCAGGTCCTCCTGCACGCGCGCGCAATAGACGGGAACGGGTCAATCGACAGGAAAGTACGGCTGAGGTGGGGAGACATAAATTAACCTAGATAGGCACCCAGTTGATAAAAACAAACGCACATGGCGTTATCTGTCAAAATAACAGCGCAGCGGCCCTAATCACAGTGTTAACCCTTCCTGTTCGGCCCGTGGTCAGGAAGCCCGGGGTTAACCCCCTTCACTTCCTCAGCAGCCGTAGAGGCAAAGACACAGGAGCCCAGCCGCATCGAAGAACACTGCAGCCTTTATTGTCTATAAACAGTGGCTGAACCGCAAGTACCGTCAACCCAGCATCCAACTACACACCTTCTCTCCTCCTCCGACTGCACCGACTGCCGTCTCTCTCCCTCGCTGTCCCCCTCCCTCCCACACCCACACACTGCTCTCTCTCCCTCTCTCATGACGGAGCCACACACTCTCATAACAACAGCGTAATCTTTGAAATGCGCTGGCGTAGCGGCCCTAATCACAGCATAATCTTTTAAACTGAGCGTAACGGGCCGTTAAGACAGCGTAACGGCCCGTTACGCTGAAATGCGCTGGCGAGAACCCTGCTATGATGACAGCCAAAATAGATCATATGAAAATGTATGGAGAAATATGTCTGGTTCTGTTCAGTCACCTGACCTCCACGCTCTTGGTGAGCCGGCCCCCGCTACTTCCCAATATTTGGCCGCTTCCAGAGGAGTTTGGGGGTGGCATGCCAGTGTTCGACTGGATCTTCTGCATGTTGGCTGACTAGACAAGTCAGGAAAGTAGTCCATGGTACTCAGCCACCTGTTGCATAAGCATTTGGAGTTCCATTGAAGGACAGAAACCTTCATTATGGCACATCCCTCGAACGAACGTGAGTTAGCAAAAGCCAGCAAGAGCTTTCCTTGTGTTTTCTTCCCCTTCGATTAAATCCTCCGTTCCCTAATTGGACAGCAGCGCCCTTCAATCAGATTACTGTTTCCCCTTGAGGTGAATCGACAGCAGTAGAAGAACTTCCTCATTTTGATTTTCTTTCGTTGCATTGCTGAAAATCCAGAGTGGAGTATTTTAGTCAGGCGTGAACTAACTGTGACGTCACCCGTTGGTTCCAATGCCGAGAAAATGAAGCCCGGATTTTGCTACTTCCTGGTCGCCGTTTTGGATTTTTTGGAGCCAGTGACGTAAAAAGCGTCATCAAACAGGCTGGACTGAAGAGCAACTCGGGGCAGGACCAGTCTATGGGACTGTGAATCAAGTATAGCCACGCCCCCTGGCTCCGCCAACTTGAATGATTTATTGAAAATTCAGTATTGATTTATTTTAAGATCGGCCACCTGATTTCTCATTTTGACCATGAAAACTAACGGGGAAAAAAATCCTGAGCTGGAGAAAATCAGTCTATCAAATTTTATTTTTTTCAAAAATGAATTGGGGTCTATGGAGCAAAAGCTTTTTGGAGCCAACCCTAGCGGACAGCGTGATATTGCAAGTTTTTGACACTTGCGGGTGGGCTTCAATTTTGGAGCCAGATGATACGTCCATCTTTATATACAGTCTATGATTTTAGTTGACTGCTTGAACTGCATACCACAAGTATCTGAGAAAACCCAGAGTGGACTTTCTTTCTATCCGACAACATTCCCTAAATGGAATGTGAAGATTATTGAATAGTTTTGTTCTTTTTTTATTAGTTGTGGTACTGCATGGAATAAGAACAAAGTTCATATTGGTTGCAGTGTAAGCAGGGTTGTGTCAACATTTAACTTTTGCGGTGGTTCACAAAGAAATGTGAAATCATTCTGGTTGAACTGCAAACACCTGCAAAACAACAGCTTAAAATCCTGGTGCAACTTAAAACGTGCTGGACTGACCTATCAGAGGCCGTTCTGCAGGACGACTTTGTGAAACACGAACTGGATCATTTTCCAGGACATGCAGCAACATAAAGACCACCAGCTCAGCAGAGCGGGATGAGGTGAGAGCATACCAATTTGACCACTTCAACAAGTTTGATTCTCATCCTCCTGCTCTTGCTGCCGCCACTATTTCACCCACACCTCCCCCACCTGCTGCTTTTGGCACCCCCTACATACCCCATCAACTCCATCAGCTGCATCCACGGTGGACAATGCCCCCTGTCCCCCACCATCACTGCAGAGCAGGTCAGTAGAAAGCTGAGGAGACTTCACCCCACAACGGCAGCTGAACCTGATACGGTGATTCCAAGAATGCTCAGGTCCTGTGCTGCTGAACTGGAGGACCCTCTTCAGCTTGTCATCAACCTGAGCCTTCGACGGGAAGGGCCCCCCTGCCACGGAAAACATCCTGACTGCAGTGTCATTCTTTCAGTCACTTTCTCTAAGCTTATGACCATAAACGAGGGTTGGGATGTATATCGACTGGTCAGTCCAGAGCTTTTCGTTCTGGCTCAAATCCGTCTTCACCCTGACAGCCCAGTATAAACCCCCCACTGCTGCTGGTACGGCCCAAGCTGTCGCTCCCAGAATAGTGTCTCTGAAAAACCGCAGCAGCAATGGACATTTTTACTTTTTACTGTTACTGAGAGTAACAATGACCCAGTGACTCTGACATCAGTGAACCTAAACCAGATTGTTTTTATTTTCTTAAAAAAAAAGGATTTCCAACAGTCTTGAGGGACTTCCTAGTGATGCTGAGCACTTGTTGGCTATTTGTCCTTCACTCTGCAATCCAACTCGCCTCAAACCATCTCAGTTGGTTTTGGGTCGGGTATTTGTGAAGTCCAGGTCATCTGACGCAGCACTCATCACTTTCCTTCTTGGTCAGATAGTCCTTCCACAGCCTGAAGGTGTCAGGGCCCCTCCCTGTGGTGTGTTTGGGGTCATTGTCTTGTTGAAAAACAAATGATTGTCCCAGTAAGCGCAAACCAGATGGGATATCGTGGTGCTGCAGAATGCTGTGGTAGCCATGCTTAGTACATGTGTCTTGAGTTTGGAATAAATCTCCAACAGTGTCACCAGCAAAGCACCCCCACACCGTCACACCTCTTCCTCCATGCTTCAGAGTAAGAACCATGCATGTAGAGACCATCTGTTCACCTTTCTGGTCTCACAAAGACTTTGCATGTGGAAGCAAAAATCTCAGATTTGGACTCTTCAGACCAAAGTACAGATTTCTACTGGTCTAATGTCCATTCCTTGTTTCTTGGCTCAAACAATTCACTTCTTCTTGTTGTTCATCCTCAGTAGTGGCTTCTTTTTGACCACAGAGGTCTGATTCATGCAGTTTCCTCTGAACGGTTGATGTAGAGATGTGTTTGCTACTAGAACTTTGTGAAGAATCTATCTGGGGTCTAATCTGAGATGCTGTTAATTTGCGGTTTCTGAGGCTGGTAACTCTAATGACCTTATCCTCAGCAGCAGAGGAGACTCTTGGTCAGCTGCCTCGTGTCAGTAGAAGCCTGCATGAGGCGTTTATGGACTGTTGTTGCATAGTATCAGTAAACAGATTTTCAGTGGAGCATTCGGGATGCAGTTTTATTTAGATTTTGCTTTAATAGGAGATGCACTAATTTCAGATAAAGAAACCTTATTTTAAGTGTCGTATTAGTTTGTACATCAGCAGGAATGTAGCACAACATAGAAGTGAATGCAGTGGTCTGTTTATTCACATTTCAATATGCAACAAAACATAATTTTGCCCCTAAAATAAATGAGTGATTGTGATGTCAACACAGATCAAAATATTCATGTTTTTCATTGTGGTCATGATTGTGCAACCCTAATTTACAAAACCATTTATTATTAGGAATTACGTTATTAGCATTTGTATGTTATTATTAATGTTATTATTGTTGTTGTTTTGAAAGCTGTCTTATATCCAGGTATGTTCGACATCAAACTTCCTAAAATTAAAAGGATCGTTGGCACAAAAAGTCATGTACAAAGCTTTGGAAGCTAGAGCCACGATGCCTACTGACATAATATTCTGAGTACAAACTGTAGTATCACTTCTTTAGCTCTGTCTCTCATCATTAGTGTCTGGAATTAGTTGCAGATCAAAAGGAGACATTTCTGCTGCATTTATTGATTTTTGTGCATAATTATTTTACTCCTTAAGTACAAGAAAACATGACTCCAGACCTCTGTCATCAATGGACAGAAACTGCTGGCACAGCTAGACACTGAAAGGCTTCAACAGAAGGCTTCTCCCCAGACTGAAGGGTGGATATCCAGGGCCACTGGGAGTTACCTGACAGTAATGGTGCTGTTCTGGAAGTTGCTTTTCTAAACAGACACTATGTTCTTTAGTTTGAGAGAATATTTATGTTGCTCAATGAAGTTAAAAAATAATAAGTACAGTATTTTTAGCATAGTTACTTTTCTTAATGCTGTACCTAATAGATTTTAACAGATTTCAAATGTATTTACCTGTTTATGGTAAGGATCTAATGATGTTTCTCTACATTATTTGAGCATCACAGGAGTCAGACCTCAGTATCTGAAGTGTAATGATTAGTTTAACAGACTTCCTAAACCAGGGGTAGAAAAGAGCATAGATTAGAGGGTTGAGGAGGGAGTTGAAGTAGAACAGACATATCACAAAGGCCATTGATGTACTATTGAGCAAAACATCCTGACCCGTTAGTGTAACACAAAAATATGGGCAGAGACATATTAGAAACACAACTACAACAACACCTAGAGTCCTGGCTGCTTTCATCTCAGATTTCTTAACAGTTACATTGACTGAGCCCTGCGGAGTGAAGGCTGTGATATCAGAGCGCATGGCACGAGCCTGAGACACTGCAGCTACAAATACTCTCACATACAGCCCTATAATGACAGAGACAGGGCCAATGAAGGACAAAAACAGGTCTACATATCCAGCAACATAATGTAGAACAATCACACAGTCCCCAGCACAGGAGTTATACATCCCTAGCTGTTTCAAGTTGTCTTTCAGTATCAGACAGTGACAGAGAGCAGCACATATCCAACACAGTGCAACACAGATCTTTGCTCTTTGCAGCGTGACTTTGCTGGGATAATGCAGAGGGTAGCAAATAGCTACGTAGCGGTCGACTGAAATGAGCACCATGGTCCCTATTGAGGCAGAGGTAATCACATAGTCGAAAATATAATACAGAACACACATGAGGTCACCGAAATACCAGCAGCCATCTAAGAGCAGAATTTGAAAGACTACGAGG
This sequence comes from Acanthochromis polyacanthus, assembly GCF_021347895.1. NCBI lineage: Eukaryota > Metazoa > Chordata > Actinopteri > Pomacentridae > Acanthochromis > Acanthochromis polyacanthus. The sequence continues at coordinate 3,259,562 of NC_067126.1, read as the reverse complement.
AGACCCACAAAGCAATCAGAGACAGCCAGGGAGAGGAGGAGGAGGTTGGTGGGGCTGTGGAGCTGCCTGGAGAGGTAAAAGAACGTTATTCATCTTTTCTGAAGATAAACAACAACAAAACACACAGACAGTATTCATAAACTTGACACTTAAACTTCCTATGATAAGAGATTAAAAACCTTGACTACTTGAAATGTGAGATGGAGATGATGACCAGCAGGTTAAGAGTCACAGTGAAAAGGGAGATGCAGGACAGAATGATGTAAATGAGCATGGATACTGAGTGAGGACGCATGGTCTTCCTGCAGGAGGAGTTGAGGAGCTGTGGAAAGCAGAGATCAGCCTCGTCAACAGGTTTCATCATGACAAAGAGGAGGTGATGAGAAGCTGCTGAGTTCTGCCAGCTTTCTGTTTTAAGACCTTCTCAGTATCACTGATTTATTCCTCCCCTTCCTTACCAACCTCCTCCCACGCTCGAAAAGATGTGGTGCAGTGCTTTGGCCCTCACCCATGGGGCCTGGCCACTAGTGGTGTAATGGTACACATACATGTACTGAAAATTGGGGGTATGGACCTTCGGTTCAGCATGAATGTGCATGCAGAACTCAGCTTGTGTGAAACTCAGTTGGAGTCCCCATGTTCCCCCCCTAGAAACTTTAGCAAAGGTCCACTGAATAGTAGTTCAACTCATGTGACCAGCGTCGCCTTGCAGTTATTGCAAATGCAGACCAACCGGAGCTTGAAAAAATTCCACGACCGTTAAATTCTGCACTGACTATGGATAAAGATAGGTGGAATGAACAAAAGTCGTATGCTGGTATTGTACCACTGATTTGGGTATTGCTCATGTGTTTAAGATGGGAGCACATGAATGTGAACGTTGGTGATACAAAGGGAAAAACATGGTAGAAGTGCAAACCCTCCTGCCCACGGTCTCTTGCTCAAATTCAGACAAAGCCAAGGCAATAACAAATACCAGGTGTTTTTACAGACGTGAATGTGGTTATAGGGTCACGAAAATCTTCCATGTGAAATGACCAAACGGTTTATTTCAGTCAATATAACCCTAGTCATAACTGATTATTTTTAAATGGCCTGGGGTGGAAAAAAAGTTTACTTAGAATGTAAACCCAAAGCCTGTTTTTCAACGTACTCTGATTATATTTTTTATGTTAACATAGCAAAGAAAAGTGCACATAACTAAAATGTACCTATAACAATAAAGGAAAATAAAAGAACATTCTCACCTTGATAGAGATGAAGTAAAGAACACAAGGTGGCACACTGACGATGACTAAGGCAAAACCGCTGCTCTGCAAAGAGTTAAAGATTCCACTTGGCAGACCAAGACTGCATATTACTGGACAGAGACCCACCACCAGACTCCACTTGTCCCATCATAAAGTTCATTAGTCCTCTAGGTCGCACCATGGGGAGGGGTGAGGGTAGGCTCAGCTGGCCACAGACTGGCTCACCGAGAGGGACCTGTACCTTTAGATGTTCAGCAGTCACAGGAAAAAGACTGGAAGCGATGGGTCTCTGTTTCAGGGCATGACAGACTGTTTGAGCCAGAGAAGGTGTGTGCTTTGAGTTTGTTAATGATACTGTGTTGTTTTGTTCCTGGTAGGGCTGCAGCTATTGATTAGTAATTGAGTATTCTATCCATTATTATGGCAATTAATCGAGCTATTGGATTCCACACTGGGCATGCATGTTACAGCATCAAAAGCAAAAATAAGCGTGCTATGCAACAGAAATAACCGTCCTCAACACATACAGTGCCTTGTGAAAGTATTCCGCCCCCTTGAACTTTTCAACCTTTCGCCACATTTCAGGCTTCAAACATAAAGATATAAAATTTTAATTTTTTGGCAAGAATCAACAAGTGGGACACAATCGTGAAGTGGAACGAAGTTTATTGGATATTTTAAACTTTTTTAACCAATAAAAACCTGAAAAGTGGGGCGTGCAATATTATTCGGCCCCCTTGCATTAATACTTTGTAGCGCCACCTTTTGCTGCAATTACAGCTGCAAGTCGCTTGGGGTATGTCTCTATCAGTTTTGCACATCGGGAGACTGAAATTCTTGCCCATTCTTCCTTGCAAAACAGCTGGAGCTCAGTGAGGTTGGATGGAGAGCGTTTGTGAACAGCAGTCTTCAGCTCTGCCCACAGATTCTGGATTGGATTCAGGTCTGGACTTTGACTTGGCCATTCTAACACCTGGATACGTTTATTTGTGAACCATTCCATTGTAGATTTGGCTTTATGTTTTGGATCATTGTCCTGTTGGAAGATAAATCTCCGTCCCAGTCTCAGGTCTTTTGCAGACTCCAACAGGTTTTCTTCCAGAATGCTCCTGTATTTGGCTCCATTCATCTTCCCATCAATTTGAACCATCTTCCCTGTCCCTGCTGAAGAAAAGCAGGCCCAAACCATGAGGCTGCCACCACCATGTTTGACAGTGGGGATGGTGTGTTCAGGGTGATGAGCTGTGTTGCTTTTGTGCCAAACATATCGTTTTGCATTGTGGCCAAAAAGCTGGATTTTGGTTTCATCTGACCAGAGCACCTTCTTCCACGTGTTTGGTGTGTCTCCCAGGTGGCTTGTGGCAATCTTCAAACGAGACTTTTTATGGATATCTTTGAGAAATGGCTTTCTTCTTGCCACTCTTCCATAAAGGCCAGATTTGTGCAGTGTACGACTGATTGTTGTCCTATGGACAGACTCTCCCACCTCAGCTGCAGATCTCTGCAGTTCATCCAGAGTGATCATGAGCCTCTTGGCTGCATCTCTGATCAGTCTTCTCCTTGTTGGAGGTGAAGGTTTAGAGGGACGGCCGGGTCTTGGCAGATTTGCAGTGGTCTGATACTCCTTCCATTTCAATATGATTGCTTGCACAGTGCTCCTTGAGATGTTCAAAGCTTGGGAAATCTTTTTGTATCCAAATCCGGCTTTAAACTTCTCAACAACAGTATCTGGGACCTGCCTGGTGTGTTCCTTGGTCTTCATGATGCTCTCTGCACTTTAAACAGAACCCTGAGACTATCACAGAGCAGGTGCATTTATACGGAGACTTGATTACACACAGGCAGATTCTATTTATCATCATCAGTCATTTAGGACAACATTGGATCATTCAGAGATCCTCACTGAACTTCTGGAGTGAGTTTGCTGCACTGAAAGTAAAGGGACCGAATAATATTGCACACCCCACTTTTCAGTTTTTTATTTGTTAAAAAAGTATAAAATATCCAATAAATTTCGTTCCACTTCACGATTGTGTCCCACTTGTTGTTGATTCTTGACAAAAAATTAAAATTTTATATCTTTATGTTTGAAGCCCGAAATGTGGCGAAAGGTTGAAAAGTTCAAGGGGGCCGAATACTTTCACAAGGCACTGTAGGTAGGCAGCAGTCCAAGTATTGCCTTGTATATGAAAATATACCAATGATGAATCCTTCTGGTGGCTTGGGCTGGCCATCCCACCCGAGAGTATAACTGACAGTGGTGAGTTGACATTTTACAGTTTGTAATATATCTCAACGAAGCGTGGTGAACAGTGTCAAGCATTTGGAGACTTTGAGCAGAAGCATTCATGTACAAAAGATCTCCATAATCCAACACAGACAAAAATGTTGCAGCGACAAGCCGCTAAAAGAAAAACACAACTTGTTTCGAAAATAAAAACCAAGTTTTAGCCACAGTTTCTTTACAAGATGTTCCACTTGTGGCTTGAAAGTAAGGGAGTCATCAATCCAGACACCCAGGTATTTATACACCTGGACCACCTCTATTTCATTTCCCTCTAGTGTGGACACTGAGGGAATCATTTGTGGACATTTCCGACAGTTCGAGAACAACATCAGCTTAGTCTTCTCTGCATTGAGAACAAGTTTCAGGTCAAGTAATGAGTGCTGAAATTCAAGTAGTTCCAGTTCAATGAATAGCTTGAAATGGTACAAAGGTAAGTGTTTAACTGCCAGAGGTTAAGAAAAAAAGGGTAAGGTTACTCAAAACTGAAAAATAATATACATTTCAAAATTATACAAGAAGGCCTTTTTCAGGGAACAAAAATGGGTTCACAATTTAAAGCTGTTCTGCAGCAATGGAGACTGATCAGGCTTTGAAAGTTGGTGCTACCTAACTTTTCTAGATTACTTCCAACCCCCTCTGTCTGCATAAAGCAGTGTTGGAACACACCGTGGAACCCTCCAGAGCATAATTAGAACAGTATCGTACTGCAGAAAGTAGTGTGTTGGTGTAAAAATGGAGAGGAAAAGACAATTACCAGGAGAGACACACCATCACAACACTTAAAAATGTAGGTCTTTCCTACAAAGAAATTGCAAAGCAAGTCAAAATATAAGTGAGTCCAGTTTTCATTAAAAGGCTCAGAAACTGGGAAAAATCTGGGTCTGGAAGACCCAAAGTCACAACAGAACCAAAAGACCAGTTTCTGAGAGTCAATAGCTTGCGTGATAGCATAGTGCAGGTTTCAACTGTATACGTTTTTGCAAACTTTGCGTTTTTCAGCTGTAGAACAAATTTTCACCATGCTGAATTTATCTCCAACAACTTTCTCCTCTGTTCACTGTTTCAGAGCCATGCATCATTTATGTTATTGATCCAGTAGCTTTGATTTTCCTCTCAGTGGAAACACTGCCTGCATTTCAACTTGAAGGCTCCTAATTTTTCTCATGTGACTGTTGGTCACAACAAGCTCGGTTGCAGCTCCTCAGTTGTGCTGGATACAAAGAACGTTTTGTCAATGACAAAATGTGGTGCAATTTCCTTTTTGAGCTCATTTTTAAATGAGGCATGTAGAATACAGTGATTTAGATGAAAAATTACAACTGTAAGCTTTGATTTGGTTATTTTTTTGGGATTCACATATTATACATTTTAACAACTCTTTCTCTGTTCACAGTTTTTGGATCTGATAAATGGTGTAATTTTGGTGATTTTTATTTTTTAACATAACATACCTTTCAAACCCATCGACATGCTTTGGGGTTCATAAAATAAATGAGTTAAATGACCAGAATGTATGGCCCAACTTTTGAGCTCTGAGACAAAAGCCCCAGATCATAGTTTAACCTCCCCAATGATGCTCGAGGCACTCAGGGATCAGAGAGTCTCCACAACACCGAAGTAGCTCTCGAGCAAGCATTGATGGCGGCAACGAGTGATAGCCAATGTGAACATGCGAGTATTCAAACCTACAAAGTAGCAAGATACACGCCTATTAGACACAACATCAAAACCAGCTGTCTAACACATGTAGGTTCCCATTGTGCCATCAAAACAGCTCAGACCTATCGGGGCAAAGACACGAGACATCTGAAGGTGTCGTCTGGTGTCTGATAATGCCAACGCTCCGTGACTAAATGTATTTTTGAAAGTTAGACAGTGTGCAGGTGTCTGAATCTTTTGGAACTAGGATTTTGGCAGCAGATCTTTTGGGTTCTGTGGGAATCACACTTGTTCTGGCATACTCCATGGATGTTTGATTGGAGGTTTGAGGCTGGATCAACATCTTGGTCTCTTTGCCGTGATTCTCGAACTGCTCCAGAACATTTTTTTGCGATGTGGTGGAATGTATTGTCTTGTTGAAGGCGCTGTTTCATGAGGGGGTTTACTTGGCATGCAATAACTTTTGTTGTTAATTGAGAGACAATAGAATTGGATGTCTGGATTTTCAAACCATCAACCAGAAAGTGAATTCGGTGACATATGTGCATTACGTTTGCGCTGGAGACTGCTATAATTGGTGAAAGTCAAGGGAGGCCGGAGAAAATAGCAGAAAAGTTGTTATGATTGGACAAATTTCAAGGTCATGCAGAATTTTGCGGAGATCGTTTGAATTAGCGTTATTTGGTGTGATCACAGCATCTCAAATTCCGAGAGGACCATGAAAATAGCAGAAATGTATCATCTTCATCTTTAGGTGCACTTAGAGTCTTTTCAGAAAGTTTTCAGGGCCTCTTGCTTTGTCATAATTATGTTGTAGAATTACAAAACTTTATGTATTTTTTTAAACTTCGGCTAAAAATAAACAGTATTTTTCCCTTTCAGAGTCATTGTGTGTTTGTCCCCGACAGGTTCAGTGGACGATTTTTTGTCGTGAATCTTAAAATGTGTCCTCAGGGTTTTTAACCAAGCAGCAGCTGCAGTCAACACACAAAGTCTGAGAAGGCATTGTGGTCTCAAATGCTCAGCTCAGGCTCTCTGATAACTGCACAGGTGTTCATTTAATTAGACTTATTAGGTTTTAAGGCTTATATCAAGCCTTGTTGTCTGCTGATGGGATCATGTATGCAACTGAAATGCAGCATTTTATTGCAGCTGAGATCAGTTTGGCAGACAGTAGATTTGAAGAAAACAAAGTTAATTTGTTAGTGGGGTCATTCCAGGTGAAATGACCAGATATTCCTTGGGGGTGTTGCCGCACCATTTTCAAATTAGTCCTAAATTTGCATTCCATTAGATAGTCACAAAAGTACTTTCTATGCAAAATTGTATTCCTGTAGCTCAAATAGTTTCTGAGTTGTGGGGGTCTGAAATTTTCAAAATTTGGGCTATATAAAGCCTCACCAGCGTTTTTTTTGCATCTTTAAGTGGTTATTTCTCAGCCTCTAGACATACCACAGAGCTGTGAGTTGGTAAACAAGGCCTCTGCATGTAGCTAGTGCCCCACAAACATCCCCAGGTGTTTCCCTACACTCTGCAGGCCATGGGGACTTGCTAAAAATGCTAAAAATTAAGAGATACCTACTCATGAGTGGGGTTTGGGACCTTAAAAGTACTAGAAATACTGCACAGAAGTGTTCTAACACCCCTGGGTTCCATTCCACACAAACTTGTGTGATAACTTCGCAAACTGGAGCTTTCTGGGTACCTCAGTTTGGAAAATATGAGCTCCCAAAGTTGGATGATATTTTTAATTGGCTATTTTTGGTGGCAAAAATCTCAGTGTGGGACAGGTACCAGAGACCCCACATTTTTCTACAAGACAGTTCCATCTGTCTTCTATCACTGTACAAAAAAGCAGCAGGGTTATATTTGTAGTTACTGAGATATTCTTACTCAAAATGGCATGGGTGATGTCAAAATCGTTTTTTGCTTTTTTTAGTACTTTAAATTGGGATGCAAGTATTAGTAGTAATTCCAATGGTAGTATTATGTATGTTTTGTTATTTTTGAAATGGTAGTTGTTAAAGGTGACTCCCTTCAAAAAGTGTAATGGTATAACTTAGGTATACCTAAGTTATAACTTATTTCTAGTATTTCTAGTACTTTTAAGGTCCCAAACCCCACTCATGAGGAGGTGTCTCTTAATTTTTATCATTTTTAGCAAGCCCCCATGGCCTGCAGAGTGTAGGGAAACACCTGGGGATGTTTGTGGGGCACTAGCTACATGCAGAGGCCTTGTTTTCCAACTCACAGCTCTCTGGTATGTCCACAGGCTGAGAAATAACCACTTACATCCTGAAGACAGGTGGTGCTTTGGCAACATTACACTTGTACATATTAGGGATGTGCAGACGAGTCGTTTAATCGGTTAATTGTCGACTCATTTATTAAACGGTTAGTATTTTACTAGTCGGTGAAACGCAAGTGTGCCCCCCCCCCACCATGCAGCTCTCCGCTCGGCCGTGCGCCGCACACTCGTCCCGTCTGGGCTACCTGGTTGATCCTGCCAGTAGCATATGCTTGTCTCTTTTTTCAACCCCCGCTATCCCCTCATCATTAGCGGTGTTCTGACCACTCCAGCTACACCCACCACGTCCCTTCCTGCCACCCCGAAGCAAAGCATCGGCTCCACTATGTGCTGCTCGTGGACTGTCATGGCGCACCGACCCGCTGCCGTTACGCACAGACGCAGCGGCACTTTCTGTCTCAGTGGACGACTGAACATCTTCATCAGAGGGTGAATATTCCTCTTCAGAATATGAGTAAGCCATTACTTGACAAAGTACTTTGTCAGCGTTGACCAGACCTCTCGGTACGGTGAGTTTTCTCACTCTAAAATGTGCCGTCTTGCGCTCTGATACGCTCTGACGGCGAGTCTCGTCTCCTCGGTTTTCAAACTCTGTAAACTCCAAAACTTTGAATTAAAACACGCCCACAACTGATGCTCAGATTGAAGTTCCAGACACCATCTCCTGGTGTAAAGTACATGAGGCACACGAGGCAGTATATTTGAAGCTGTGGCTTGTTATGTTCAGCAATGTTGCTTGTGGCAATATTGCGACTTTGGCGCTTAAAGGGTTAAATTGCAAGTTCAATACTAATTTCCGAACCGACTCGTCGTTAATTTTATTGGCGACTAGTCGGTTCGGAAATTAGTCGAAATTCCCATCCCAAGTACATATATTATAGTGTCATGAGCACAATCTGAATCCTTCTGTATGTACAAATCATTCATACAAATGTTATCAGAATTTTAAATCTGTTCAGTGACTCAATACTGCAAAGTGCATTTTTCTGTTCATGGTAAAGTGTCTCTACAGCATCTTGGCCTCACAGGAGGCAGACTGCAGTATCTGAAGTGTAACAATGAGCTTGACTGATTTTCTGAACCACGGGTACAAGAAGGCATAGATGATGGGGTTTAGACAGGAGTTTAAGTAGAACACACATATCACAATGGCAGATGTACCATGGAGAACGATGTCTTGTCCTGTGAGAGCAACACAGTAATATGGGCACATACATATTATAAACACAACTACAACAACACCAAGAGTCCTGGCTGCTTTCAGTTCAGATTTCTGAACAGTTGCTCTAACCGAGTTCTTGTTTGGTACAAGCTGAGAATGCATGGCATGAGCCTGAGACACAGCCACCACAAACACTCTCACATACAGAACTATGATGATCGTAATAGGAACAATGAAGGAACAAATAACATCTACAAGTCCACTAATGTAATCAATAACAAAGACGCACTCTCCGACACAGGAGTTGTACCTGCCCGGCTGCTTCAGGGAATCCTTCAGAAGCAGAGTTGGAAATATTACAGAACTGATCCAGCACAGACACACACAGATTCGAACTCTCTGTTGTGTGATTTGAATAGAGTAATGCAGAGGGTAACAAACAGCCACATAGCGGTCAATCGATATCATCACCATAGTTCCTATTGAGGCTGAGGTGATGGTGTATGGTAGATAGTGATACAGAGTGCACATGAAGTCACCGAGGAACCAGCAGCCATCTATGAGCACAATGTGAAAGAACATGAGGAGACCCAGAAAGACATCAGAGACAGCCAGAGAGAGGAGGAGGAGGTTGGTGGGAGTGTGGAGGTTCCTGTGGAGGGAGAACAGAAAAGGATTCATCATTATTTATCAAGAAAAGATCAGTCGGATAGAAGCAAACAGCACAACATTGTCACTTCAGAAACCTTTTCTTTGCATGGGCTATTCATTTCTACACATCGGTTACTTGCATAAGTTGAATAAATATTTTTGCACCTGAAGTGTGAGATGGAGATGATGACCAGCAGGTTGAGAATCACAGTAAGCAGAGAGATGCAGGACAGCAGGATGTAAACCAGCGTTGCTTCAAAGTGAGAGCGCTTCATCCTCCTGCAGGAGGAGTTGAAGAGCTGTGGAAAGCAGAGTTCAGTTTCCTCCATCACTGACGGGAGGAGAAACTGCTGAGATGTGATGGTTGTTTGGTCATACCGCAGATTTATATTTTCTGTTTCTTCCGTCACACCCATGACGAGGATGTTTTTTTCCCTCCCCATATTGAATTATTTCAATGTCCATGCATATCATCATATATTATTTGCCTTTAATGCTCCCTACATTTAAAAGTCATTGACTTTGCTGTAAAGCTCAAGAACAAATTTGTCAATTCCTTGCCAATCAACAGGCTCCCATAAAACATTACATTTCTGACGTTTGAATTGAGAGGTGCATTGGAAAAGTTCAGAAATTTCACCTATAAACTTCAACATCCACACTAATTTGAATTTTGCCACCATCCCTGTCAAAATCATCTCCCTGTGTGTTGATACTCTGCTCCCAGTGCGAAATAGTCAATTGTCATTTTTGCTCGGTTTCAAAACACCCAGGTGTTTTTTGCTGAATGTTTTCTGTCTGATGCCTCAGAATGTTACAATTGAACTGCCTTGACATTACAGACATTGGGGATGAATTCATGGTATACATACAACGGCAAGTGCGCTCCTGACCAGACGCTTGTTCTCCGGTCTTGTGGACTGCCGTTTCCACTGTTAAGCTGCTGTTTCCTGATGATAGCTGCAGACACTGATCTTATGGTAAATGGTCTGTATTTATATTGCGCTTCACTATACCTGAAATGATACCCAAAGTACTTTACATTATATGTCACATTCACCATTACACACACATTCACATGGCGGAAGCTGCCATGCAAGGCAGCAAACCACGACCCATCAGGACCAGTGTTCAGTGGGTTGAGTGTCTTGCTCAGACAGCTAGACATGAGCTCTACAGGCTAGGATCGAACCGGCGACCCTCCGGTTACAAGACGGCCACTCTACCCACTGAGCTATGCCACCCCAAAATGATGATCGGCCACATGAAGTTTGGATCATCTCAGCTGGTGACAGACAAAGAATGTGATGGGACAGATTCCAGAGGGACACAAGGGACTGCAGCATTGTCTGCCTAACTGAGACATGGTTGAACCCCATGATCCCGGACCATGCTGTTCTACACTGCAATGAACTTCAGTTCATCGCAGGACAGAAGTCCAGCTAATCGAGGGGCGGAGGTGTGTGCCTGATGGTGAACAACAGCTGGTATGATAGCAGGAATACTGTCTGTCTCTCCTACTTTCATTCACCAAACTTGGAGCTTCTTACAATAAATGCTACCCGTTCTGCCTCCCCGTAAGTTCATCTCGAATCTTCAGTGCCATTTGTATTCCACTTCAAGCGTTCACAGATGCTGCTCGCTCCAACCAACATGAGGCTCTTCCTAACTACCATGATGCAGCACTTATCGTAGCCGGGACTTCAACAGTCCAAACCTGAAGAAGGTACGGCCGGACGTTCACCAGCATATTACGTCCCTCACCAGAGGGAACAAGACTTTAGAACACTGCTATACACCGTTCAGAGAGGGGTACAAAGCCAAGTCTCTCCCTCTGTTTGGTAAGTTGGACTATGCTACTGTCTGTTATGATCCCTGCTTCAGCCCCTGCCCTTCTTCCTCCTCCTCTGCAATAATCACTCCGTGTCACTCAGAACACCTGCCCACTACTTCACCTCCAGCTATTTAGACCTAGTTCATTCAGTCACTTCTCGCTGGACCATAGACTTTATTCCCTCATGGATTCTGTTTTGAAAATATCAACTATGGCGACAGCCAAAATAGATCATATGAAAATGTATGGAGAAATATGTCTGGTTCTGTTCAGTCACCTGACCTCCAAGCTCTTGGTGAGCCGGCCCCCGCTACTTCCCAATATTTGGCCGCTTCCAGAGGAGTTTGGGGTGGCATGCCAGTGTTCGACTGGATCTTCTGCATGTTGGCTGACTAGACAAATCAGGAAAGTAGTCGATGGTACTCAGCCACCTGTTGCATCAGAATTTGGAGTTCCATTGAAGGACAGAAACCTTCATTATGGCACATCCCTCGAACGAACGTGAGTTAGCAAAAGCCAGCAAGAGCTTTCCTTGTGTTTTCTTCCCCTTCGATTAAATCCTCCGTTCCCTAATTGGACAGCAGCGCCCTT